>NC_052344.1:18612872-18725372 GCF_016432855.1 Salvelinus namaycush | reverse complement strand
TGTGTGTGTGTGTGTGTGTGTGTGTGTGTGTGTGTGTGTGTGTGTGTGTGTGTGTGTGTGTGTGTGTGTGTGTGTGTGTGTGTGTGTGTGTGTGTGTGTGTGTGTGTGTGTGTGTGTGTGTGTGTGTTCATTCACATTTATTTCACCTTTATTTATTCAGGTTTGCCTCATTTAGATAAAAATCTATTTTTCCAGAGAGACCTGTTCAAGATAGCAGTGTACGTTCATGAGAGAGAGAGAGAGAGAGAGAGAGAGAGAGAGAGCGAGAGTACAGTTGAAGTTGGAAATTTACATACACTTAGGTTGGAGTCATTAAAAATAGTTTTTCAACCACTCCACAAATGTCTTGTTAATAAACTATCGTTTTGGCAAGTCGGTTAGGACATCTACTTTGTGCATGACACAAGTCATTTTTCCAACAATTGTTTACAGACAGATTATTTCACTTATAATTCACTGTATCACAATTCCAGTGGGTCAGAAGTTTACATGCACTAAGTTGACAGTGCCTTGAAACAGCTTGGAAAATTCCAGAAAATTATGTCATGGCTTTAGAAGCTTCTGATAGGCTAATTGACATAATTTGAGTCAATTGGAGGTGTACCTGTGGATGTATTTCAAGGCCTACCTTCAAACAGTTCCTCTTTGCTAGACATCATGGGAAAATAAAAAGAAATCAGCCAAGAACTCAGAAAAAAATTGTAGACCTCCACAAGTCTGGTTCATCCTTGGGAGCAATTTCCAAACACCTGAAGGTACCACGTTCATCTGTACAAACAATAGTACGCAAGTATAAACACCATGGGACCACGCTGTACAAACACTAGTACGCAAGCATCAACACCATGGGACCACGCAGCCATCATACAGCTCAGGAAGGAGACGCGTTCTGTCTCCAAGAGATGAACATAGTTTGGTGCGAAAAGTGCAAATCAATCCAAAAACAACAGCAAAGGACTTTGTGAATATGCTGGAGGAAACAGGTACAAAAGTTACTATATCCACAGTAAAACAACGAGTCTTATATCGACATAACCTGAAAGGCTGCTCAGCAAGGAAGAAACCACTGCTCCAAATCCGCCATAAAAAAGCCAGACTACGGTTTGCAACCGCACATGGGGACAAAGATCGTACTTTTTGGAGAAATGTCCTCTGGTCTGATGAAACAAAAATAGAACTGTTTGGCCATAATGACCATTGTTATGTTTGGAGGAAAAAGGGGGAGACTTGCAAGCCGAAGAACACCATCCCAACCGTGAAGCACGGGGGTGGCAGCATCATGTTGTGGGGGTGCTTTGCTGCAGGAGGGACTGGTGCACTTCACAAAATAGATGGCATCATGAGGTAGGAAAATTATGTGGATATATTGAAGCAACATCTCAAAATTCACCCAACTTATTGTGGGAAGCTTGTGGAAGGCTATCCGAAACGTTTGACCCAAGTTAAACAATTTAAAGTCAATGCTACCAAATACTAATTGAGTGTATGTAAACTTCTGGCCCACTGGGAATGTGATGAAATAAATAAAAGCTGAAATAAATCATTCTCTCTACTATTGTTCTGACATTTCACATTCTTAAAATAAAGTGGTGATCCTAATTGAATTTTTACTTGGATTAAATGTCAGGAATTGTAAAAACTGAGTTTAAATGTATTTGGCTAAGGTGTATGTAAACTTCCGACTTCAACTGTATGTATACTGTCTAGGTGTGAATGTGTCTGTCACATTGTGTGTGTGTGACCCTCCTCTCTCCCTATCTCTCTGTCTGTCTGTCTGTCAGCGTTCTCGTGTGCGGCGGGAAAGTTCCTAGAGATGTCCGCTCAGCAATGTACGTCATGTGCGGCCGGCTCCTATTCGCTGGGCAGTGGGGTGCGTTTCGACCAATGGGACACTATCCCTGCCGGCTTCACCAGCCTGGCCACCTACATGGACCCAGGACCCAGTGGAGAGGAGAGTCAGGCCTGTAACAGGTAACACACATGTCTGTTTTCCTGTCCTTGTGGGGATCAAAAAGTTGATTCACATTCAAAACCCTAACTCTTAACCCTAACCTTAACACCTAACTCCAACACCTAACTCATAACCCTAACACCTAACCCTACCCTTAACACCTAACTCCTAACTCCTATCTCCTAACTCCTAACCCTAACACCTAACACCCAACTCAAACCCTAACCTCAACACCTAACTCCTAACTCCTAACCCTAACACCTAACCCTACCCTTAACACCTAACTCCTAACTCCTAACCCTAACACCTAACACAAACCCTAACCTTAACACCTAAACCTAATTCTAACCCTAACACCTCAACCTGATCTAACCCTAACCCTAATTGTAACCATAAACATAAAATAGCCTTTGTCCCTGTGGTGAAAGTGTTCCTTGTTTTACTATCCTTGTGAGAACTTCTGGTCCCCACAAGAATAGTAAAACCCAAAACACACACATATATATATACACACACACACACACACACACACACACACACACACACACACACACACACACACACACACACACACACACACACACACACACACACACACACTAACTACACATTCAGTCACACACACACTAACTACACATTCAGTCACACACACAAACTCACAGTAGTCCTGTATTCTCTTTCACTCTGTGTACTGTAGCTCATCGTGGACGCCGCAGGGTGTGTATCTGGAGTCTAGTCGTGATGAGTGCACCGTGTCTCTGGTCTACGCTGTGCATTTGGAGAAGCAGGGCTCTGTCTCCTTCAGCTACCAGTACCCTGACAACAACATCTTTTTTGAGTTCTATGTGAGTCTGACTCTCTACTCCCTGCTGAAGTTTATATCAGTTCATTTATTACCTTTTTTTTTAGCTGGTTGACGTACGTAGAGATGAAAAGGGGGTCTGTTTTGCGGTAGCAGGGAAGACTTTAATTGTACATTAATATATTTTTGTACATCAATGGCTTTACATCAATGGGTTTTACATCAATGGCTTTACATCAAAAGATGTGGGCAATTGAGTGCTTTTTGTGGTGAGGAGAATCAGCTGCTGATTGAAAGCGAGAGAATCATGTGATGCAATATTCTGAGTGGTTACCGTGGTGACGCGTGTTCAGGTCCAGAACGAGCAGTGTCAGGAGATGGCCCAGACAGATGATCAGAAGTGGATCAAACTCACCACCAACGGAGAGTGGGACACACACACGGTGAGGAGGAAGGCAGTGTGTGATACGTGTGTGTTATATGATTGGTTTGTATGATGTGTGTAACATAATCTGTGTGCAACATATTGTGTGACATGTGACTCAGGTGAATCTGAAGTCTGGCACTAACATACTGTACTGGAGGACGACAGGGATCCTGGTCGGAGGGAAGATGGTTAAACCAGTGTTGCTCAGGAACATCCAGATTGAGGGTAATGACCGCTCGTACCCGTACTCCCTATCTTCACACTCACCTATATTCTCTCTCCCATTCTGCATGCCTCTGTAATGTGGTTGGTCAAGGCAGTGTAGTATCACAGGTTCTCACCCACTCCAGAACTCACCCTTCTTAGATCTAGGAAATGAGACCACAGAGACGACAGCCGAATCTACATCTTAATGAATTAATGTGTCTCTTTCTAGGTGTTGCCTACACCTCGGAGTGTTTCCCCTGCCGACCAGGCTGGTTTAGCTCCTCCCCTGGCTCCTCCTCCTGCCAGCCCTGCCCCAGGAACACATCGTCTAACAAGGGAGCCGCCTCCTGTACTCCCTGCCCCGACACACAGTACTCACGTATGTACTAGACACACACACACACACATTGAAATGTATCAGTAGATACCAGTTCAAATATCCACTGTCTCTCTCTCTTTCACTCTTTCCCTCAGATGAAGGATGGTCACAGTGTAAGGAGAGGCCTCCGTGTTCAGAGAAGGATTACTTTCATATCCACACAGCCTGCGACAGCGAGGGAAAGGTAAGTCACACACACATATAGTGTGCATATAGAGAGAGAAGGCTGTGGTCACATACATTAGATTACAATACATAAGACATCCTGTGTATAGTATCTCTATGGTTGTGATGTAACTCCTGTGGTTGCCGTGGTGACAGACGCAGGTGATGTACCGGTGGGTGGAGCCGAGGATCTGTGAGGAGAATGTGACGGGCGCTGTGGCACTGCCCCCTACAGGGGAGAGAGAGGCCTGCCCTCCTTGTAACCCTGGTTACTACAACACCAACGACTCCACCTGCTTCCCCTGTCCTCCTGGAACACACTCTGACGGCACCTCAGGTACACACACACACACACACACAGACACATACTATATATATATACATAAACAGTGCACATACACACACTTACAGTACACACACACACGCCACTCACATCTGTATTGCTGTATATTGAAATGTGTTGTTGACGGTTGTGTGTGTCTGTCCCAGTGTGTGAGGAGTGTCCTGCAGGGACAGAGCCAGTACTGGGGTATGAGTATAAATGGTGGAACGTCCTCCCTTCCAACATGAAGACTTCCTGCTTCAACGTGGGCAACTCCAAATGTGACGACATGAACGGTGAGACAGAAACATGTCTCGGGTGATTAGGGTCAAGAGATATGTGATATGTATGTAGTAGTACACATGGGTGAATAGTAGATATGTCTAATATAGACATCCTGCTGGGTATGTAATAACTCTGTGTCTCTCTGACTAATGGGATCATAGATGTCTGTGTTACAGATATGTGGTGTCCCTCAGATTATTTGTTATTTGTTATTATTTGTAATTTTTTTACCTTTATTTAACTAGGCAAGTCAGTTAAGAACAAAATCTTATTTACAATGACGGCCTCCCGGGGAACAGTGGGTTAACTGCATAGTTTAGGGGCAGAACGACATATTTTTACCTTGTCAGCTCAGGGATTCGATCCAGCAACCTTTTGGTAACTGGCCCAACGCTCTAACAACTAGGCTACCTGCCGCTCCTGTAAGGAATATAGATGTGTGTTTAATAGAATGTGTAATCACAGTAATATGTTGTTGTTCAGGCTGGGAGGTGGCAGGGGATCACATCCGCAGCGGTGCTGGAGGCTCGGATAACGATTACCTCATCCTGAACCTGCATGTTCCTGGCTTCAAGTTAGTCTTGGCTTGACTGTGTATTATTGTTAGAGCTCTCAGGTCTTTCCTGGTTAGGTCATATGGTCAGAATGAACACATGGCTATGATTATTGTGAAACATGAAACGTGTGTGTGTGTGTGTGTGTGTGTGTGTGTGTGTGTGTGTGTGTGTGTGTGTGTGTGTGTGTGTGTGTGTGTGTGTGTGTGTGTGTGTGTGTGTGTGTGTGTGTGTGTGTGTGTTTGTTAACTGGGTGTGTGTGTGTGTTCTGTCAGGTTACCCACATCACTTGCTGGGATGACCGGGACTGAGTTTGGCCGGATCACCTTCGTCTTCGAGACAATCTGCTCTGCCGACTGTGAGCTCTACTTCATGATGGTGTGTGTCGGACCACTCACATCTGCACGAGTGTGTGTCTAGGATCTCAACAGTGTATTAGCCAGAAAATCCATATTACCCAACCCAACATAGCCAGTATGACATAGCCAATACATGAGTGACCTACTTTTATCCCGCTATTGGATAAATACATATCAATATCTATGTTTGCTAGTAAAGCCATATAAAGCAGAACAGGGTTCCCCAACTGGCGGCCCGCGGCCCCCCAAGTTTTATGAGCCCAAAGAAATAATACAAAATGTAATTGTTGGACATAAAACACTGTAAAAACACCAGCAAATCAGCTACAAGTGATTTTAGTTTTGGAAATCGGTTCCCAAGTATTCCCACATATAATAGAGAGATATATGTGATCGTATACAAATGTAGGCAAGGTTTGAAGTTATTATGTTTTAGTCAAATATTATGTTTGGGCTTCTTGCTGTCAATCCGCTCAAGAGAACATCGGCCCGCGGCTGAATCTAGTTGATCATCCCTGCAGTAGACTCAGTTAAAACAACCCATGTATCCAAATGAAACCAAAGTATATTTGAACAAACACAACCGATCACAGTACACAATTTACAAATCTAAATCAGAGTAAAGCAGTGAGATTTCAGATAAACCAGTCACTGTGTAAATTGTAAACTAGAATGATCCGCTGCCATATAAACCCTGTGTGTGTGTCGCCCCCTGCAGGATGTGAACAGGAAGAGCACCACGGTGGTGGAATCATGGGAGGGCAGTAAGGAGAGACAGAGTTACACACACATCATGACCAGGAACGCATCCATATCATACACTTGGGCCTTCCAGAGGACCAATCAGGCTCAGGACGTGAGTACACACACACTTGCACAAAACACACACACATACACTCTCTCACACACACACACACACACACACAGTGACACTGCACACACACACATACTACACAGACACACTTACATACTGCACTATAATATATTGACGTGGGTGTATCTAGGTGCGGCGGTACATCAGTGACGTGGTGATACTCTACTCGGTGAGCGTGACAAATGTCCAGGATGGCGTGGCATCTGCGTGCCGGGCCTGCGCCCTCCTATCCCAGAGTTCTCAGCGGTCTGGGTCGTGTATTCCATGCCCAGCTGGGTTCTACATTGACAGAGACACCAACCGGTGCCAGGAGTGCCCCCCCAACACATACCTGTCTGGTCACCACACATATGGAGAAGACGCGTGTTTGCCCTGTGGCCCCGGGAGTAAGAGCAACAAGGTATTATATTAAACACAAACACACAACTCATATCATCACACAACCATAAGTTACAACCTTACAAACTAACCTTACGTAACCATTATAATCATTAGAACCACTTTATAACATTAAATCCTCATAACCTAATCTAAACTCTCAGGGCCATACTTATATGAGTTTTACTCTCATCCAGATCAACAGTTAACAGTCTCTGCTCTGGATAGTAATGTTTTTAGCATTGGTACTATCATGTGTGTATCATGTGAGCCACTATTTGTTCGATGTGTGTTGACTTGATGCTATTGTGCCCCCTCCTAGGAGCACTCTCGTTGCTATAGCGACTGCTCCTTCAGTCACACGGAGCACAACCGTACCCTGACATTTGACCTGAGCTCTCTGAGCACCGTGGCCTCGCTCACCATCGGCCCCAGCTTCACCTCTAAAGGCACAAAGTATCTCCACGTCTTCAATGTCAGCCTGTGTGGACACCAGGTAACACATGCACGCGCACACACACACACACACACACACACACACATTCATGCACGCACACATCAGCTTGTATGGACATTAGATAACACACACATACCTCAGGGTTGTCTTTGTGTGTTCTGTTTCAGGGGAAGATGGCAGCTGTCTGCACAGATAATGTCACCGATCTCGCCAACAAGGACATGGGGAGTGATTCCACCCAGTTCGTCAACTCAGTGGACAGCTTCATCTGTCAATCAACCATCATTCCTGCGGATGGGCGGGGCTTCAGGATGGCTCTGGCATCCCAGTCTATCAGTCTGGCTGATACCTTTCTCGGTGAGATTGCAATAGAATAGTGCCTTCATAATGATTATAGTACAGTGCCACAACCACTAGTAGTAATATATCCAGAGCACAAAGTATACGCTTGATCTAAAAACGGATTTATTTTCAACCATTTCATTTGAAAGTGGTTTTCTCCATTTCTTTCCGTCTCTCTCTCAGGAGCGACAGTGGACAGTGATTTAGACGGAATAAACGCCAGACCAGAACTCTTCTCTGACAACTCAAAAGGCATTCCAGACATCAACTTCTTCTACAGGTAGGCCAGCGTAGAGCTAGACGCCATAGAACAGCATTCATAGTTGAATGGTTCCAGTGAAGATCAGTCATTGTGGTTGAAAGTGGGTTGAAAATGTGTTTTTTTGTACACTGCTGCTACGCACTGTCTATTATCTATGCATAGTCACTTTACCCACACCTACATGTACAAATGACCTCGACTAACCTGTACCCACGCACATTGACCCTGTATATAGTCTCATTATTTTATTGTTACTTTGTATGTTTTTTAACTTTAGTTTATTCAGTAAATATTTTCTTCACGCTTTCTTGAACTTCATTGGTGGTCAAGGGCTTGTAATTAAGCGTTTCACATTAAGGTCTACACCTGTTGTATTCGGCGCATGTGACAAATAGAATTTGATTTGTGTGTTTGTGTTTGACTCTCTCTATCTCAGGTCTACTCAGGCGACTGGATCCTGTGAGCGTGGTCGGAGTGCGGTCATGACAATACGTTGCAACCCAGAGAAGACGGACCGCGGGCAACTCACAGTGCCCAGGTACACACACCTGTCTGACTGTCTGCGCAACATCACCTGTCTGACTGTCTGCGCAACATCACCTGTCTGACTGTCTGCTCAACATCACCTATCTGACTGTCTGCTCAACATCTGAGCTGAAAACGTTTGTGTATTATTTGTGTGTGAATTTTCATTAGCTCCTTCTACATTTTTACTGTGTGCATGTGTGTGTGCAGTGCGTGCCCTGCAGGTACGTGTGACGGCTGTACGTTTCACTTCCTGTGGGAGAGTGGGAGCGCCTGTCCCGGCTGCACTCAGGATGACTATCACCAGATAGAGGGAGCCTGCAAGGGAGGGGTCCAGGTAACCTACACTCCCTCTGTTCCCTCTCTCTTCATCTCCTTTTACACACTCATGCTACTCTTACTTTCAACTCTTACTTTCAACTCTTGGTATTTCAATTGAACCTACTTTCTCTCTTTCTCTCCTTCTCTACTCTCTCTCCATCACTTCCCCCCTCCTTCCCTCTCACCTCTCTCTCCTTCTCTCCTTCTCTACTCTCTCTCCATCACTTCCCCCCTCCTTCCCTCTCTCTCTCTCTTTCTCTCCTTCTCTACTCTCTCTCCATCACTTCCCCCCTCCTTCCCTCTCGCTCTCTCTTTCTCTCCTTCTCTACTCTCTCTCCATCACTTCCCCCCTCCTTCCCTCTCTCTCTCTCTCTCTCTTTCTCTCTGTAGGTGACTCTGTCTGTGTGGAATGAGCCAAAGCTGTGCACCAAAGGCATGTCCCTGCCAGCTAAGAGCTCTGTCCCATGCGAGGCCATCGCTCTATGGCTAAAGGTTGGGGTAGGGGGTGGGGCCTTCTTAGCTGTGCTGCTCGTCTCTCTCACCTTCTATTTCTGGAAGAAGAACAAGAGGTGATTGACTGACACCTGTTAATCAAATAACCATCCCAGCCATATTCCAGGGCTGTACAACCCTGTTCCTGGAGAGCTACCCTTCTGTAGGTTTTCACTCCAACCCCAGTTGTAACCAACCTGATTCAGCTTTTCAACCAGCTAATTATTAGAATCAGGTGCGCTAGATGAGGGATGGAGTGAAAACCTACAGGACAGTAGCTCTCCAAGAACAGGGTTGAACAGCCCTGCCATAGGCTGTAGTACAACGCTCCTGACTCCTGCATCTCTGTATCCTATGTGTTTCTGTGTCACTATGGCGCCCCATGTCAGGCTGGAGTATAAGTATTCTCGGCTGGTGATGTCAGCCAATAAGGAGTGTGAGCTACCGGTGGCGGATAGCTGTGCCCTGGCCGAGGGGGAGGAGCCTGAGGATGACGTGGTCTACTCCCACAAACCCTCACTGCTCGGCAAGCTCAGGGCCATCGCCAACAAGGTACCTGTGTGTGTGTGTGGTGTGTTAACCCTGTGTGTATAACCGTGTGTGTGTGTTAACCCTGTGTGTATCTCTATCCTTCAGCAGAGGGAGGGAGACAGCAGTGAGTCGGTACAGCTGAAGTCATCCCAGTCTGAGAGATGGGTCTGGGGGTAACGATGAGCGAGAAAGAAAAAAGAGAGGAAAGAAGAGAGAAAGGAAGGAAGAAGAGAGGAAGGAAAAAGGGAGCGAGAGAAAGGGAAAGAGAAAGAAGGAAGAAAGAAGAGAGGAAGGAAGAAAGAAGAGAGGAAAGGAGAAAGAAGGGAGAAAGGGAGAGAGAAAGAAGAGAGAGTTGGTAGGGTTGGCACTGTGTTCCACTCCTCTTCATGTCTCCTGGGCTCTGCTTATTCCTGAGGACTCCATCGTGGCTCCAGCCACTCCAGTTTTCTCTGCAAAGGTACTTGTTCCCATGATTCTGACTGAAACTGGAAAGTGGTTTGGCTCCCCACCCTAGACCCCACCACACAGGGAAACACAACCCTGCTTATTGCTATGGATATTATAGGGCTGCAAATGAAAGGAACTGTCACTGTTTTTGTATATTTTGTATTGTCATTTGGAGTTTATCTGTACAGTCATGTCTAAAGTATTTATAATTATTAATGTTGGTATGATTCATCTTTATTAAATTCTCACTTGGCTGTGGGCCCGTGTTTGTATTTGTGTGCAGTTCTGTTCTGTTAGGCTACACATTATTATTAGTTTATGTACCATGAAAGAAAAATGCCAACACACAGTCACACACACAAATAAATCCATTATCTCCCAGGACGTCCCATTCTCTCGTTGCAGTTTCATTCGGTAACATAATTCCTCCCCACCACAGTCACGCCTCCAGACCAGTTTCCGCCCTTCTGAGAGAAAATACTCCGCCTGCGATTCATCGACGACAGCAGGAAAGTTTAAATATAGCCTACAAAAATAATACAAAAGGATTTGTTAACTTCTGCATTATCGCGGATTCTACGCTGGAAAACCGGATAGAGTCAGTAGTCAGGAGATGGCTGAAATGAGGATGAGCTGAACTCGAGCTGGTACAGTTACGGTACGGAATCATCGCTTTGGTCTGGATACTTCGGCCATGCTGTTTAGGACAAGTCTAAAATCATCCCAGCAGTCTGGGTATCAATCCAGTCTGTGTAATGTTCTAAAAACTTTGATGAGAATATATGCTTGTAAATTGTTAGATTTACGCACGACCAAAGTTATATGTTTACAACGTTAGCGAATTAAATCAGAAGTGTGGCCAAAACCATTGGACCTGGCTGCTAAACAATGTTGACATTTTCTTTTAACAGAAGTTACATAACACTATCAGATTCGAACACTAACATAACACATTCTAGAGCGAGCAACAATGCTTCTTTCTCGATCCTCACCAAATATCACTTCCTGTGGTGGCGATGTAGAAAAAAAGATGAAAGGGGAGTGCAATCTGTGATGTATTATTCTGTATTTGGCCTAAAAGTGATGGTAGATTTCTGTGTGTGTGTGTGTGTGTGTGTGTGTCAGAGCCCACTACACTGCTATTGGCTCGGTAAATCATTTCCAGAAGAACATAACTAAGTTACTACTACATAGAACAACAGTAGGCCTACATTAAATAGTTGTGTGTGCTTTGTTTTACAGGTCCCTCCGCTGAAGGCTCGACGGCATCATCTAATTCCTTATCTAAGTGGTAAAAGTATTACGAGAACAGTTTACATGTTCAAATAGTATCAATTGTCATGACTCAACACAACCCCAAGAGGGCAGCCCTTTCCCATGAAATAAGTGACTAAATCAAAACATTGTTCGGTATGTTCTTTAGTTTTTCAAATGCATTTTCTGTTACTTCTGCGGGGCTATCTGGAGGTTTTGGAATTGTGCTCGTATACACGACATTCCCAAATACTTCTATATCAGGAGTGAACTGGATAGCCAACATAATTATGAAAACGTTGCTTTAGTCCATAGGACTCCAGTCACGGTCATTCTTGAGCAAACTGCCTGCCCTCGTGTGGTTCCGTTGAGGAATATTTTCACAGGTACATGTCAAACAGGTGGATAGGAGCTAATCATCTTTGTGTCAAATGTATACTCACCTGGGAAAATGTAGGCCTTAGTCTGTTGTAATCCCACAAGAGATCAACTATTATTAACGATGTATTTGAGAGACAAGTACACATTTATTTATGTTTTTAATAAACATTGAATTCGAAATACAGTTGACATGTCAGCAATTTAAAGTCAACCCCGTGTGTTTTGCCCTATAGTTGTGCAAGCGTTGATTTTGTTGCTGAACAACCAACCCTTCTATACCAGCGAGTTTTCATTAGTTTACTTTGCTAACGCTGCACTGGTGGTTTCTTGAGGAATTACAACAGTTTCGCAAGTGAGGTGAGTGCAGTATTACTATTTACTAGTGCCTATGGAAATACACTCCGTTGTAACGACTAAAAGGAAACAAGTTCGAGCAGTGTTTGAAGTAATCGAGATATTCAATCACATTTGAATTGTAGTCGATTGCTGATCATTTGCAAGGGAAAAACGTACAAATTCTTCACAAAAGTTTTACATAAACACTGCCGTTTTATTTGCAGATCGTCACAGCTTCACCATGGCTCGCGGCTGCCTCTGCTGTGTCAAATACATGCTGTTCCTCTTCAACCTGCTCTTCTGGGTGGGTGAACAAACTCACTATACACACCATGATTTTCAAACGAATTGATATTCTGATTCTGCATTATATTTTATTATTAAATCATAGTATACTAAAGGTATAATAATGATTAGAGTAATGACAATAATCATGTATTTATATTTTATTCTGTCTCTTTCAGTTGGGGGGCTGTGGTTTGTTGGGTGTGGGGGTGTGGTTGTCTGTGTCTCAGGGCAGCTTTGCCACCCTATCACCATCCTTTCCCTCCATCTCTGCTGCCAACCTCATCATCACCCTGGGTGCTGTCATCATGGTTACAGGCTTCCTGGGTTGCCTGGGTGCCATCAAGGAGAACAAGTGTCTGCTGCTGAGTGTGAGTGAACTACACGACCACGATGCACCACACTACATTGCTTGGCACATTGGCAACCTCACCTGCCTCTCTCTCTTCTCTCACATGTTCCCTGTAGTTTTTCATCACGTTGTTGGTTATTCTGTTGGCGGAGCTGATCCTTCTCATCCTGTTCTTCGTATACACAGACAATGTAAGACTCCCATAGAAGCCTCCTGTCAATTCAACCCCAGGTTATCCTTCCTCCTATGGTTCCTGTACCCATAGTGCCTCTGCCTACATTTCTCATGATCCACTGTGTGTGCAGGTGAGTGAGAACGCCAGACAGGACCTGAAAGAGGGACTTGCTCTGTACAGCACCAACAACAACGCTGGCCTCCGCAACGCCTGGAACACCATACAGACAGAGGTACGGTACCTAACTACTAATGATCTACCATACAACTCCTGGAACACCATACAGACAGAGGTACGGTACCTAACTACTAATGATCTACCATACAACACCACACTAATAGCATAGCATTCCACAAGGGAGAGGTGCAATATATAACCCTGTCTCCTCTCTCTCCCTGTCAGTGGCATTGTTGTGGGGTGAATGGGTACACAGACTGGCACACTGCCCTGCAGGAGAAGGTGGTTCCTGACCACTGCTGCCAGAATATCTACCAGGACTGTGGGCGCAATGCCACCAACCAGTTCTGGACACGGGTCAGTTTGTGTTTATTTAAAAATGCCTGATCTTCTCCCTCCCACCAGGGAGTGTGTGTCTGATCTTCTCCCTACCATCAAGGAGTGTGTGTGTGTATTCATGTGTATCTGCATGTGTAGGAGTGTCCTTTTTCACTTCTCAAGATTGTATGTTTCTCTTGTCAGGGTTGCTATGAGAAGGTGGAGGAGTGGCTGGATGACAATAAACACCTGCTGGGAACCATCGCCATGTGTGTTCTGGTCATACAGGTAAGGTGTGTGTGTGTACATACAGATGTACATGTAATGATGTTGTTGCAGTGTGATTGATGTGACTTTCTGTCTGCAGCTCCTGGGTATGGCCTTCTCCATGACTTTGTACCAGCAGATCCACCGATCCGGGAAGAAGTACGAAGCTTAGAACACACACAGAGTTTGAGACCCATTACTTTTATACAAAATTATACTCTAAAAAGACACAAACCTGCGCACACACACGTTTATATTTCCACACCCTTGTATCATTTTGTGCACAAAGGCAATTTTAATGTTTTTTGAGGATCATCTTTATCATTTTAATGTTCTTGGCCGGGATTCAATCCGACTGCGGGTTGTCAACAATTAATGTGATCTCATGGATGGTAAATGGGTCATTCCACAAATAAAGTGCCAAAAATCAGCATTTTGACATTGTCCCGCGTTATGTTTTTCTGACTTCTGGGAAAATTTCAACCAACTTCAGCCCAAAATTCCTCCATGTTTATACTCTTAAAAAGTTGAACTAGTTATGTTGTTGCTTTGACAGTCATTTCTGAAGATTTGTATTTATTTCATGCGATTAATTTGTCTGTCCCTCATTTTAAGTCCAACCCTGTTACGTGAACATAACTTTTTTTAAATATATATATGGTGAATCTATTCCTTTTTAAGAAGTTTTTTTCTAACAAACAGTCAACTCAGTGTAAAGGAGGTGAACTGGTTCTACTCTTTTTGGCAATTTTCTGGTGCTTTGTGCTTAAACTAAGCGTGTCAATTATAACGTCATCCCTTTTACCCACCCATTGGAATTGTTAACATTTCTAGCCAATAGTTTTGTGAAGCTTGCATTCAAGTGTCCATTCTCCCTGTCACAAGGGGATTTTTATTTAACCGCTTAATGTGACACCGCTTATGTTAAATTAAGTTTGTTTTGACCAATTTACACTGCCCATAATGTTAGCATTTTGTGGAAGGACCCAAATGCTGCATATAGCTCAATCGGAAATTCCCTTTAAAAGCTGAATTGTCGACAACCCGCAGTCGGATTGAATCCCGGCCCTAGTTCAGTTATGGTGGGACTAAGGGTGGGTGAGGAAGGGAGGTTGGATTGTGTGTATGTGGGTGTAGGGACACCCCTCAGTCATCCAGAATAGAATGAATGGCTTGAACACAAAAAAAGAGTAGAGGGAAAGAGGTTTGGTTTCATGCCTTAGAAATCCTTAAACTGATTAGTTATATTGTACGGATGCATTATTGTAAAACCAGTTACTGGGATGTGTTCAATAAAAGTTACGCTTATTCTGTCAAAGTACTGGCCATCTTTCCTTCAGTTCAAATTGCAATTCTGTTTACTAAAGCATCATCTAGAAACGGTTACAGGAGTGAACTATCATCTAGTACTGTTATAGGAGTGAACTATCATCTAGTACTGTTACAGGAGTGAACCATCATCTAGTACTGTTACAGGAGTGAACCATCATCTAGTACTGTTACAGGAGTGAACCGTCATCTAGTACTGTTACAGGAGTGAACCGTCATCTAGTACTGTTACAGGAGTGAACCATCATCTAGCACTGTTACAGGAGTGAACCATCATCTAGTACTGTTACAGGAGTGAACCATCATCTAGTACTGTTACAGGAGTGAACCATCATCTAGTACTGTTACAGGAGTGAACCATCATCTAGTACTGTTACAGGAGTGAACCATCATCTAGTACTGTTACAGGAGTGAACCATCATCTAGTACTGTTACAGGAGTGAACCATCATCTAGTACTGTTACAGGAGTGAACCATCATCTAGTACTGTTACAGGAGTGAACCATCATCTAGTACTGTTACAGGAGTGAACCATCATCTAGTACTGTTACAGGAGTGAACTATCATCATCTAGTACTGTTACAGGAGTGAACTATCATCATCTAGTACTGTTACAGGAGTGAACTATCATCTAGTACTGTTACAGGAGTGAACTATCATCTAGTACTGTTACAGGAGTGAACCATCATCTAGTACTGTTACAGGAGTGAACCATCTAGTACTGTTACAGGAGTGAACTATCATCTAGTACTGTTACAGGAGTGAACTATCATCTAGTACTGTTACAGGAGTGAACTATCATCATCTAGTACTGTTACAGGAGTGAACTATCATCATCATCTAGTACTGTTACAGGAGTGAACTATCATCATCATCTAGTACTGTTACAGGAGTGAACTATCATCATCATCATCTAGTACTGTTACAGGAGTGAACTATCATCATCATCATCATCTAGTACTGTTACAGGAGTGAACCATCATCATCATCTAGTACTGTTAATGGAGTGAACTATCATCATCTAGAAACGGTTACAGGAGTGAACTATCATCTAGTACTGTTACAGGAGTGAACTATCATCTAGTACTGTTACAGGAGTGAACCATCATCATCTAGTACTGTTACAGGAGTGAACTATCATCATCTAGTACTGTTACAGGAGTGAACCATCATCATCTAGTACTGTTAATGGAGTGAACTATCATCATCTAGAAACTATCACAGGAGTGAACTATCATCATCATCTAGAAACTGTTACAGGAGTGAACTATCATCTAGAAACTGTTACAGGAGTGAACTATCATCATCTAGTACTGTTACAGGAGTGAACTATCATCATCTAGAAACTTTTACAGGAGTGAACTATCATCATCATCATCTAGTACTGTTACAGGAGTGAACTATCATCATCATCTAGTACTGTTACAGGAGTGAACTATCATCATCATCTAGTACTGTTACAGGAGTGAACTATCATCATCTAGAAACTTTTACAGGAGTGAACTATCATCATCTAGAAACTTTTACAGGAGTGAACTATCATCATCATCATCTAGTACTGTTACAGGAGTGAACCATCATCATCTAGTACTGTTACAGGAGTGAACTATCATCATCATCATCTAGTACTGTTACAAGAGTGAACTATCATCATCTAGAAACTGTTACAGGAGTGAACTATCATCATCATCTAGTACTGTTACAGGAGTGAACTATCATCTAGTACTGTTACAGGAGTGAACTATCATCTAGTACTGTTACAGGAGTGAACTATCATCATCTAGTACTGTTACAGGAGTGCCCCAGGAGAAACAATGCCACCTCATTCTGCAGAATATTATAGAAGTCTGCCTCATGATTCTGAGGTTGTATGTTCAAGAGAGAACGTGCAAGATTTTGTGGCTCAATGGTTAGAACCCCTGTCTCATAACCTTGAGTTTGTGGGTTTAAACCTCAACTTTTACACTTGTGTAGATTTCTGCAACTATTAATGTCAAACATACAAAGAGGAGCAAGAAAAGTGTTAAGGAGTCTGCCCCACCCCCACCTTGCACCACTGTGGTTAAGTTCAAACCTTAACTCTTACACCTCAAGTTTAGCAACTCAATATCAAAGACTTATACCATGACATTGTTGAATACTTGTTTCTGATTGGCTTGAAGGACATTCTAGATTGGCATTATTTCCCTATAAGGCACGGTAGAGCTCAATGGCTATAGTTCATTACATGTTTAAGCTGCAAAAATAAATAAAAATGAATTGAAACCACTGCCATTTTTTTTATTAAAATTCATAACAGCAGGCTAGAACGGATGGTTTGGTTAGCTAAACTAGCAAGTCTGTTTCTTTGGTTACCAAGGCAACTACTGTCGCTATCTAGTAAACTTGTAAGCTACTTCAGTGGATGTTGTAGCAGCAAATGTGTTAAATTATAGCCCTGGTTCAATAAAAGGGATAATCAACTCGTGGCTCTATGTGTTATCTGGAAAATAATGCAAATCTGTGGAAGGTCAGTTCCACTCCGCGAGCATGTCCTACCTAGAGGTTATGGGTCCAAACCTCATCTCTTGTGCTTTTATGTACGTTTCAACATGTCAAACATAAAGAGGGGAGGGTGAAGGCGTCGGTGGCTCTGGTGTAAGGATCTTGTCCCATAAGCACAGGGTTGTAGGGTCAAACCCTGTTGCTGGCTCATGGTTGCCCATTGGGACTGTGAGTCAAGGGGAGTGGCTGCCACAAAGATGGTTGGAGCAATAAGAGGGGGTGGTTAACTCCTGCAGGGTCGCTGTGAATTCAAAGCAGTGGTTATGGAGAAAATCTCCTGAAAAAAGTGGGCACTTAGTATTTAACTATAGGCAACTCTCCATTTAAATACCAAGTGCCCACTTTTTTCAGGAGATTTTATTCTTCCCATAACCATCTTTGAGTGGCAGCACCTCTCTATCATTCACGCAACCATGCTGCAGTGCCACACACTGGAGCATGGTCCTATGGGTGGAGGGTGAGATCCTTACCACTAAGCCACCAGTTCCTTCACATCTCTTCAAATATTTGACATAAATATGTCTGTAAACAAAACATTTACAAGAGTTTAGCTCAACGTTTAATTTGGCGAACTCCCTTGTCTACCAAAAAAAAAATGACAGAGCAAGAATGGAGACTTTTGTTTATAGTAAGAAAAACATTTAATCATGTTCTTTATAACAAACACTTACTGGATATGAACCCTACCCAACTCTACAGTCATTTGGAGATTGTTTCGCCAATGGTTCAAAGCCCATACTCAAATGTTACCACATAACCCACTGACCAAGACATAGAATATCTGGTTGATATTAACTGTCTATTTACAAATCCTTGCCTGAGAGCTGTGTCCATTTATAAAGCCACAGAGCCCTGTCCACAAGGCACGGGGCTAAGAAACACATTTTGGAGTTAGAAGTCCATGGTTTTGTCGTTGTTGTAGACGACATTGCCCCTGATGACAACGTAGCGGATCAGTTCCTGGTGTCCTCCTAACTGGTAGATGAGATGCTCCCAACCGCCGGACAACACCATCAACACAACACTGTCAGTCTACACTAAAGTGTCAGCCACACACAGACAATCAACACAACTTTAGGTAGTCTCACTCACACAAACCAATCGGTTCCATTCACACAGCTACTGCATTTTAGACAACACCATACACAGTCCTCACCACAATTACAAGATAACCTTTCAGCAGCTACTGGAACATACACTGTGGTGTCTGACCATTCAATGAAGCCAGCTCTTACAATATAGTAGCATTTATTGACAGCAACTTTACCGTGGTGCGTTGACGACCAGCAGGTCGCCGTGTTTGTTGACCTCCAGGGAGCCGTGCGCGTGAGAGCGGCCCAGGGCGTAGGCTGCGTTGATGGTGGGGGCGGCCAGAGCCTCGGGCATGGACATCCTCATGTTGACACATGCCAGGTGCATCCCCACCGGCTGGGATAGACAGAGAGGGATAAAGAGATGATGTCAGAGGGATCGCTATATAGAGGAATAGGCTTTATACCTTCTTCTCCCACTAACTCATTGAACTTACCCCCACAGCCCCCTCCATCTTTCCCCCCTAACTTTCCTCCTCCACCCCCCGTCCTCTGGTACCCACCAGAGCAACAATAGGCATTAGGGTTGAAGTCACTGCCCAGGGCAACAATGACCCGAGCCTCCAGCATGTCTCAGGCCCGCGGCTATAGTAACCGCAGGATGTAAGTGGTGGTTGGGAGCAGGATGGCGGCGGTCTTAGCTGTCGCCATGGCAGCAATGCCATCATCTGTCACATCCCCCAGGTGACTGATAGCCAAGGCACCGAGCTCTGCCCCCAGCTAGCACCACCAGAGAAAGAAAAAAAAACACACACACAATACAGGAATGGTTAAGTGAGATGGACATGTTGGGTTCCGAGAATATGAAGGAAAAAGGAAACCGCACACTGCTCTTGATAGTATCACCGATATTTAATAAGCTTACGTATCGGCCACACGGCCTTCATCAGATCAAGAGGAGTGTGTGGTTTCCTTTTTCCTTCATCTTGTTCAATTGTTGCCATGCACCTGCAAATAAGATTGCTCAGATGTGTGAGTGCCTTTTGAATTGGGTTCCGAGAATATGAAATATACTTTTTCATGTCACTGATGGAGTTCTGAGGTTTAGAGGGTCTACACCAGAAGTTAAGGGTTATAGGAGGAAGGTATATAGTGTGTGCAACTAAGCTTGGAATGTGTTGAGTGCAGGGAAGTGATTACATGTGGCAGGCATTGATAAGGGGAGAGAGCCATGGATTAGTGGTGGAGGGGGGTTGAGGTCAGGTCAGGTCACCTTAAGGGAGAAATAAAAGTTTATGGCCCATATCACTAGTGTCCTGCCTAGCAGTAAAGAACGATGTTTGTACAGATAGGTAGGAGGAGACTCAGCCTATGAGGAACGGTTAAATATCAGTGCTTGTGTGATTTTTGTTGTTGTCTGAATGCCTCTGTATTGATCCTCTGGGTGGAATAAACTTGGTTAAGCTTTCATAAATGTCGGTTGTGTTTTTTACTCTGAGAATTAGAACCTAACAGACAGTACCATAGACACTTAAATAATGCGTACAGGTACTAAACCAGTTGTTGTTACCACAGTGACAGTAGAGAGGCGCAGGTTGATGATGCGTACCTGTGCAGAGTTCATGGGGTGCAGCTCATCTCCGTGGAAGTTGATGCTGAGGCCCATGTCCAGGCCGGCCTGCAGGATGGAGCGCGTGGAGGACATGTCAAACACACCCTGCTCACAGGACACATCTATGTTGTCCACCCTCAGGGCCCCCGCTGACATACGCGGCAACTGGACCTGAAGGATGTCTGCTGTCGCCTCGGCAACAGTCTTACCCCTGGGAAAGAATCAGAAGGGGTGGGTATTTAATAACACCTAGTGAGGACGAAAGTCAGTAGGGTTAGCTGTATGGGTGTGGGTGAATGTAATATATAACCTCAACAGGTTATGACGGGGTGGAATTGAGGTGTCTGTTCAGGATGGAGAGTGTTCAACATGGTGTAGTGCAGTGGTTCCCAACCTTTTTCTGTTACTATACCATCAACTGAATTTTGCTCTGCCCAGAGTACCTCTGAAGTACCCCCTCATGTGCATTTTACCAGCAAGTCTAGGGTGTCATGAGTCTTCTCAAGTACCCCCTGTGGATAAGCCAAGTACCCCTGGTTGGGAACCACTGGTGTAGAGAGTGTGTGTTCAGTACTTAGGGACGGCGTGTGCTGCACAGTAGGTAGACAATATATTGATTGGCAGGGTACGTCTGGCCGTCTCGATGACCTCCAGCATCTTCAGCTCTGTCTGCAGCTCCAGGCCGTAGCCACTGTTACACTCCACCAGGGTGGTGCCTGCCCGCTGCATCCGACCCAGCCTGCCTGTCAAAGAGGCCAGCAGGGTGGAGGGAAGAGCAGCCCGGGTGTGCTCCACTGTGAAGTGGATCCCTCCTCCGGCACGGTGCACATCCATGTAAGTGGCACCAGCCAACTGTCGGCACTCACAGCATTACCTAGGCTTCGTTTTGACAGGCAGCCCAATTCTGATCTTTTTTCACTAATTGGTCTTTAAAAAAATCTGATCACCTCTGAAACAGATCTCGTGTGAAATGATCTGATGCAATTGGTCAAAAGACCAATTTGTGGAAAAAATATAAATTGGGCTGCTTGTGTAAATGCCATATAAACCTTTACTTTTACTCTATAAGGTGAGTCATATTACAAGCTGTTGAGGCAGAGGGGACAGGACCCATGGAAGTCATATTTACCTTCATGGCAAATTTATGAACCCTGTCTCCAGCCCATACCGTGCCGGGTGTGTGCATCAACCAATCCTGAAACGTAATAATACAATGAGCACGGCTGCATTTCTATAAAACCTAATTCTCTACATGATAGAACACTAAACCAACGATTCAAATATTTGTATCAATAGAACAGGGGAGCATTCGGCAGGACCAAACGTTTTGGAACATTAAAATATGCCAGGTAGGCCAAACACGGCTCTGACACACAGGAGGCTGCAGAGGGGAGAACAGCTCATAACCATGTGTTTGATACCATTCCACTGATTCCCGCACCAGCCATTACCACGAGCCCATCCTCACCAATTAATGTGCCACCCACCTCCTGTGCTCTGACATGTAGAATAAGGAATAACGTCAGCCCTATTCATGGCATTTCTATCTGCACCGTTCGACAACGTTTGACAAATAAACATGGCCATGGTTGCATGTTTACATGGCCCTTGCTATCCGGCATCCTTGGGATGTCCCCACACCATTGAAATTAACATTTAAAATGGTACGGGTTAAGTTTAGCTATTAGTTATGGTTAAGGATCCCAGATAGCACAAACCATGTTTACACCTTCGTGCACGCCTAGATCTACCGCCCCTATTGTCCAGGGTGGTGTATTGCACTGATACTTGCCTGGAATGACACACATGCCAGTTGCATCGATTACTTTATCAAACGAGCACCCTGCATATTGGATATCAATGGTGCTCAATAGTCCAATATCCTTTATCAGACCGTCGCTGCACGAACAAAACAAAGCTCTTTTAATCAATAGTTTGCGGTGGAATAACATTTGGTTTAGCCAAAATTTAGTTTTGCTTTCACAGCACGTTAGGGCAATCCGTAGTCAACTCGTTCTAATCAAATTGTAACAAACATTAACTAGTAGCCAAACCACTGAACATTAATCAATGTTACAAACTGCAGACCTATATCGGACATTAATGATACAATGTTTCGACATACCTCCCGATAACCAAACTACTGTTCTCAATCACACACAGCTTTTGCATCCCTTCCTTCGTCAGGAACTTCTCACCGTTGTTGCAAATTAAAACCACCTGTTTCGCGTTCTTTACCAAAAGTTTGTTAGACATTTTGAAATAGTCGAAATTAAGCTTAAAAATGTGAATTACTTTTGTAAAGTCACCTCTGTCACTTTCTAGTGGTTTGGGGAAAAGTTAATGTGGACAACAGGTGTTCAAAGTGCAAGTCTGGGAGGGGTTTTGGAAATTAGGAATACTGTACATTGATTGACAAGTTCTGTTCAATGTGTAGTGTTTGTTAATAAGGTTGAGACACCACATCAATCACCTCCCTCACAAACCTGTAATAATACCACCAGACAGCAGGTTTAGGAATGGGTACAATAACCATCATTTTTTAAATTTATTCTACAGAGATAATACATATTGGATCATAAACAGTAAAAAAAAATATCTTGAAAGTTTTACACATATAAAGCTAACTTTCTTACCAAGAGTCCATTTTCCACATAGTGAAAATGAAAAAACAAAGATTCAAACACTCATCCAGATCTTCAGTTGCAAGTCTCATCCTCGCCATCATTCTTTCATTTCTCCGTCCTCCTCTTCTTCCTCCACTCCTCTAATATATAAAACATTATTGCACCTGTGGGTAGAGAATACGCACTTTAGATCAAAGAGAATTACACTGAAAACAGCCACTATCAAACATCTGCATCAGTCACACCAGAAGTATGCTGGATACAAAAGAGAGAATACATTTCTACTGGTATTCATTAAAGGGTTGACTTGCAGTTCAACCAATATTTCAGAATATAGAGTTACATTCTATTGCAGAAAACATCTGATTTCAACAAATACTTCCTTTCTTGAACTGGGTATTATTTACTACAAACCAAACAAGCCAAAGTGGGACTTTGAGGGACCTACCTGAACTTGTCCAATATGAAACTTGTTTTTGTTGCATAACGCTTTCTGTTGAAACAGTCTACACTAATGAATACACCCCAGATCACTGCTCTAAGAGAAGTAGGTATTTCATGAATGCAGTCGTTGCCGATCTTGATCACCTCAGGAGTAAAGGACAAGACGCAGAAGGCAACTTTTTAGAGAATCCAGAAGAGGGCTCTTATTTACCTAACAAGTACTTCTCCAAGGTGACCAGCCAACGCTCCATCTACATACTCTTCTGTGTTCGCCAACTGTCGAAACCAATGACAAAAACATGACAAATTTACATCAGCATTTATTAGCACCAGCAACACACACTGTCCAGGTTAGGTGCAAAATACAAGTCTTGTACCTGCGGCATACGTGCACAAAAATGAATAACTTGTGGGAGACTTATTTTGATATGAGATAAGTAGATAGGAAGTCGTTTGGAAAGTCTGTTTAATAATACAATGCTATGTCTCAAATTCCCAGTCATCCTGCCCACCGGCACTGTAAGCTGAAATGGAATTGTTTTTAACTTTAGGCTTCCCACGGACTGTTTTTGTGCAACCAAATTCAATTGAAAGCAACGCTAGCGTATGTAAATACACCCACGTTGCTAAAAGCACCCGTGTCCAGGTGTGCTCCCTCACCTGCATGTTCATGTAGCTGTCCACAGACACTAGGTAGCCCTTGTACTCCATCCCCCACTTCAGCTTCACCATCACCGGCTTGCCTGTCAGGCCGTTCAAGAAGGGTTTGGGGTTCAGAGGTAAACTCTACAGACACACAGCAACAGGAAGAAGGTGGGATTAATTGTTATGGGTAATAATTTAATGGAACAAAATAGAACGTTCAGACCCATGTGTAGGGAGGAACAGACGTCTATCATCATGCAATGAAACGCATATTAGATTTCAATCTGCAACATGACTTTATTTGCTGCTCTTCACTGTAACTGCAATGAATGAATGGGGTAACATTAGCTTGCTGGAAAAAGGCAACCAACTTAACTGCTAATCCGTTTCTCTTTTCAACAGATCCTGGCAATTTTATAATAACCAACCATATCAACACTCACCATTGCTGTGCGAAAGGTGGTGCTTTTATATCTTAGTACTTTACTATCTTTTCGACACAAAAACGTCCAGACTTGTACGCATTGCCGCCGAAACCAGGAAGCTGGAGCCTTTCAACTTTGACCCAAAACAAAGGTTAATCGATTGAGAAAAAGAGCTTGAATTATTTATGTCCGCCACCTAGTGTACCGAGGGGCAAAAATTAAGAGACATGATTTAAATGTTCATTGCTCATTGCGGCAGATATTTTAAACGAAAATGTTATAGATAAATAAAGGACAGTAAACTGTTATATTTATCCATGTCCATCTTCAAATGGTTGCATTTTATTCAAAAGACTGCCCATGTGTAGTTAACTGAACACCTATGGGGCAATGGCGCTCTCTGGCGGTTATAGTGGTTATCGTGTTGAGTATTGCACCACGGTCCACTCCCCCAAAATCTTTGGGCCATGATGTGACTTATTTGCTATCAATGGATGTAATCTACCTAGATAAAGCTTTACTAATTTCTATGTAACGCAGCAAATAAACAAATTGATGTTTTCAAGCCAAAACCCAGTCTTCGGCCATGCCCCAGGAGGAGTGACCATCAATGGAAACCACTGGTGTCCAAGGTCATTGTGATTGAATTAAAACATTTGAAACCAGATTTTAAATCTGTATTTCATTTCAAATAAAATGTTTCTTTATTTTCAATAAATGAATACATTTTGTCTGGAATTGCATGAAGAATTTATGGCATAGAGGTAAACTGTCATATCTGGGTCTATCTGGCAGCTCTCTATATGCACTGCCGGTCTGGAGAATGCTCTCATTCATTTTTCTGTCTTGAAGCGTTCGACTGTTACTAAACCATTTGGCAAGTTTGAACTTGAGATCATGAATAATACTTCCAACAGCAAGGGATGGTTTCAGTGGAAATTCCTCTGAAATTACACTAAACCCTCTTTGTTGCTGAAATGCTGATGCCCTTACATCAATGTTAATATGTTTGTGTGAGCATGTTCAGATATGTGTGTGTGTGTGTGTGTGTGTGTGTGTGTGTGTGTGTGTGTGTGTGTGTGTGTGTGTGTGTGTGTGTGTGTGTGTGTGTGTGTGTGTGTGTGTGTGTGTGTGTGTTTGTGTGTGTCTGGTTGTATGGACAAACATACACCTAGGTATGTACCATGTGAAAACTCTTATACTGTTAAAGGATAGTTAAACTATCACTAATCATGAGCTGCTGCATGACCTAGGATAACACTGACATGTCCCATTGTCTATTGTGTAATAGATATGCAGGGAGGAAGACTCATGGGGAAGCTCTCAGCAAAACAGAGAATGAGAGATATTAGACAGTATGCAGGTCTGCTCTGGTGTGCTCCATGGAGAGTAGCCATGCTGGGCTCATTGAGGTGAAGCGGAAAGCAGCAGAGAAGAGGCGGGTTGAGGGCCTATCAAAGAATTAGAGCAGGAGATCACTGAGCTAAAGGAGGAAAGGGAGGGGGCATTGAGGGTCAGAGCCCCACATCATTCCTGAATACCAATGCAGCTCCATGACTTTACTGTACTACTGTATAATGCTCATCGCCAGCACTGACCACACGAGGGCAGCATGTACACAGAAACTGTTTGTTATTGATTTAGTTCAAATTTCACAATATTTGGAAGCGTGTAGCCTACTGCAGAGAGAGAATATGCTACAATCAAACCCCATATCCTCAGCAGTGCTGTCACCAACTACACTTTCATATAGGCCTAACGACAAGATGAGAAGTTATATTATTATTGAGATTGGGCCTATAATATTAGGCCTACATAAGATTTATTGCTGTCATTATTAAAGGGATATTTTGGCAATGCCCTTTATCGACTTCCCCTGAGTCAGATGAACTCGTGGATACCATTTCTATGTATCTGCGTGCAGTTTGAAGGAAGTTGATAACTAGCGCTAGCAGAGCTTGCTAACTAGCATTAGCGCAATGACTGGAAGTCTATGGGTATCTGCATGCTAGCAGATACCTATAGACTTCCAGTCATTGCGCTAACGCAAGTTAGCAATGGCTCGCGAAACTACCTCTTACGTTCTTCATAATGGACACAGAGACCTAAAAATGGTATCCACGAGTTCGTCTGACTCTGGGGAACTATTTGCCAAAATTCCAAAGTATCCCTTTAAGAGTCCTCTGGAAACGGAAGCAGGACTTTGGTAGGCTATTAAAAATGTATCTAGGAATTTAAAGGCCAACCCCTGGTATAATCTTCTCTGCATAGGGCAGGGTAGTTCATTAATATATTGGTACTGCGTAATATGGATCAGTTAATAAATCTCAATTGGCTTGCATTCCACTCCAATTAGCTGGGATTTTGTCGGGATAGGCCATCAGTAGCCTATTGTCAACATAGCCCATGCAGAAGTGTATTTAGCCAAGTGACCAAACTCTTTTGTTGTTGAATTTTACCCCCTTTTCTCCCCAATTTCAATCTTGTCTCATTGCTGCAACTCCCCAACAGGCTTGGGAGGCAAAGGTCCAGTCATGCGTCCTCCGAAACATGACCCGCCAAACCTCGCTTCTTAACACACACCCGCTTAACCAGGAAGCCAGTCGCACCAATGTGTCGGAGGAAACACAGTTCAACTGATGACCAAAGTCAGCCTGCAGGCCCCCAGCCCGCCACAAGGAGTCGCTAGAGCACGATGAGCCAAGTAAAGCCTGCCCGGCCAAACCCTCCTCTAACCCGGACGACGCTGGGCCAATTGTGCGCCGCCCTATGGGACTCCCGATCACGACCGGTTGTGATACAGCCTGGGATCGAACCCAGGTCTGTAGTGACGCCTCTAGCACTGCGATGCAGTGCCTTAGACCATTGTGTCACTCAGGAGGCCCTCAAACTCCACAATTTTAAAGTAAGTGCCCAGTGAAAATCTCAATTTTAAAAGTTCATATTAATCGCTTTGACTCGTCCTACACTCGTATTTGTGGCCAAAGCATAAATTGGAGAAAAAACACTTCAAACCCCCAACCTCAAATTTGTATTTTAAACAGATGTTTCAAAAATGCTTGCTATTTCCTCATATAACATGATGTCATCTCCCTGAGGAGGATGAGCTGGCCAATCCTCGTTCTTGGGGAGGATGAGTTGGCCAATCAATGGTCTACTTGCGTGAATATTTATAATGCCCACACCATTCTGTTTTTTCGGTATGCCCACACCATTCCAACACAGAAACGCTGCTTTTTAGCATAATAAATAAAACATCTTGGAAGGAAAACTATTTCACTCATATTGTAAGTTATTATAGGTCATATTTCATTGAAATCTGGAAACACTGGGCAGTTACTTTAGTTTAAAGTGAGTCACTAGCTAGGTTTCCATCCAATTGGTAACATATTTTCTTGTGAATATTCAAAAATATGCATAAATAAAATATGCGCATTTGATGTGTTTTCATCAAATTGACTTGTGCTAAATCTGTGTGTGATGACATAGTGCACATACAAATAACTGTTGCGTTTAAATTCACGTGTACAGATTAACATTTTTAAAGTTAAATGGGTTTCCATTGTATTTTCAATTCAACTGATGTCACAAAACGTGTTATATAGCGAATGTGCCCACTCTGGTATTGGCACGTGCGCTCTAGCCATCAGCTCGCAGATACAGTTGTGGGTACAGTCTACATGATGAGAGTATTATGGCCAAAAGAGGGGGATTATTTTAATTTGTAAAACGGCAGCCAAGCATGGATTCATCAAATCACCAGAATAAGATCCTCGATATTTATTGGAAAGTAGCATCAAGCTCACCACCTTGCACTTTCACCACCCTGTGAAGTTCATCGTCACTTATTTCATCTGTAGCTTAATAAACTGTATGTTTTCCCGAGTCGTAGAAGGATGACCACATAAACATGTCATCCCGTGACTCCAAGTTTACTTCGATATGATGGTTATATCAATATTTGGGCAAAAACGCGTTTCCACCTTTATTTCTTGACCTACACAAAAATATCCAACCTTATATTTACCGACAAAATTAGCTGTTTCCATCAGGTCTGTTGTCATTTTTTTATCTGGCATATAGGCCTACTTTATTCGCATAAAAAGGTTGGTTGGAAACGTGGTTAGAGTCTCCTTTCTAAAAGGGGGCAATTATTACCCACAATTTGAATCCTGTTCAGCTCACTAGCCTCAATAATTCTGGAGCCTGGGCTTTGTTATTCTGTGTTCCTTTGTTTTGTTTAAACGAAGTGTCAATAAACTTTACCGCATTTATTTTTTTATCCGGATGAGTGTCTGTGGATTGGAGAGGTTTGGATGACCACGGCGTGCCAGCTCTGACCTGACACTAACTGGCTCCTGACTACCAGGAATGTTCCTTTAAAGAGAAAAATGCAAAGAGACGGGGCGGAGCCGCAAGCCCGCTGTCACTCTCTCAGTATTCCATAGTAGATTCACAGTATATCTTCAGGCTATTAGCAAGCAAATTAACTGTAAGGTAGAAGGTCCCGAAGAATACGAGAGAACGCAAATCAGTCCTCGGCTTTTGCAGAAGTAAATGCGGAATAATGGAATACTTTTCCCTGGGTGTCTGAACCGGCTGTGTTGTCAAACTGGGGTCTTTGTTCTTCTTTGATCATATATGATTGTTATTGAAAGGGAAAGTAAAGCCTACACTGGCTTTGAACCTTGGCTTTACATTCGGAGGATGAAATCTTGCATCTATTTGCCACTTGAATAACACCAACGAGGTGTCGCGTTGCCTATTCACAAGGCTGCTCTCGAGTTCTCTCATAGGCTAACCTCTTCTTGGGAACACTTACTCTTGGGTCGGAACTATGATGTGGACTTTGTTTGCTGTTTTTACCTGCACTGGACTATCTGGTATTCTTGCAGGTTTGTATTTTTTCTTTAAAAGATCCCTGCTTCTAGTCGAATTCGATTCATAGGCAGTGTATTCATTGTGTGCAACAATGTAGCGTTCCCGCTGTCTCGGAACAATACGTGTGACAAGTGCAGCAACGGTGACAAAAGTATTTCCTCACGCTCCGCTCTGTTGACCGCCTCGGGTCAACATTCTATTTGTGTGGAGGTGAAACTCGTTTCTCATGATATCATTGAGATTTTCTCTATAATGTAGAATGTTTTCAAACGAAACACAAATATACCGATATGTTTTTATAACTATGTAATAACCTCAAAAGACCCATAACAATGAAGGCTACTGTGAGCTACCATCCATTGTTGACTGCCAAACATTTTTGGGGAATACCTGCCCACATTATGAACAGGATTGTTGTGTTATATAAAAACATGAATCCCCCGTTGTGAACAGAACAGCCCCTGTGTGCATGTTGGCAGTGGAGAGGGCTCTTAAAGATGGCAGTGTACCCCAGAAGGTGTTCTTACATCCCACACCCAATGCATCTGGAACGTGCCTGGAGTGCACATCCTCCTCCCATAGCTGCCCAAAACTTGATCTGTGTCAAAGTCCACACTGAAGCATTCAAGTCAAGATTTTAAATTCAAGTTTAGATTACGTACACACAGACACACACACACCCTCACCATCCTCCTCGTCTGTCTCCTATAACCTGTCCTATCTCTCTTCCTATAGATTTGGGTCGTGTAGGGGGGGTAGCCGCTCGCTGTGAGAGCCAGGCGTGTAACCCCCGAATGGGCAATCTGGCGCTAGGCCGCAGGGTCCTGACCCAGACCGTGTGTGGCTACAAGGGCACCGAGCCCTACTGCTCCTACTCTGACCCCTCCTCCTCCACAGCGCCCTGCCCCCCGGCCAGGTGTGGGAAGTGCAACGCGGCCCTCCCCCTGCAGGCTCACCTGGCTGCAGCCATGGCCGACTCCTCCTTCCGCCACCCCAACACCTGGTGGCAGTCATCCGGGGAAGTGGAGTCTGAGACTCTGCAGCTGGATCTGGAGGCAGAATTCATCTTCACCCACCTGATCATGGTGTTCCGCTCGCCCCGCCCTACTGCCATGACCCTGGAGCGCTCGCAGGACTTCGGGCAGACCTGGAAGATATTGCAGTACTACGCCAGGAACTGTAGCGCCACCGTTGGACTGGAGGAGGGAAAGGCAGTGCTGGACGGGGCCCCCTGCACCTCGAAATACTCTGGAGCTTACCCCTGTACCAAGGGAGAGGTGAGGAGGGTGTGTGTGTGTGTGTGTGTGTGTGTGTGTGTGTGTGTGTGTGTGTGTGTGTGTGTGTGTGTGTGTGTGTGTGTGTGTGTGTGTGTGTGTGTGTGTGTGTGTGTGTGTGTGTGTGTGTGTGTGTGTGTGTGTGTGTGTGTGTGTGTGTACAGAGACAGACAGGCAGGACTGTCTGAGACAGAACCAGGTGTTTGTCCAGACAGCAGCTCAGACTCACACCTCTAGCCGTCCAGGATGTGTCCTGTCATGGCACCTTACTTATGGACGGATGAACAGCTGGAAGGAAGGAGGCATGATAGATGTTGGCTACTGTACTACACACAGGAGTGTCCACTCCACTTCCCCCCATTCATAAAGCTAACCTGCATATTCCCCTGTGTGTCTGAATCATGGGTCTCTAATCTAAATACAGGTACTAATCAAAACCGTGATGGGTTGAGTCAGGTGTGTTAGTGCTGTTCTGGAACTCCCGTCTGCACACCCTAACCTCTCTACAGCTCTCTACGGCCTGGGTAGTCCATAGTACCCAAGCCAGCAGCAGCACTACAGAGGATAGTGTTATTACTAGGGAAGGATGGTTATCAGGTGGGAGTGGGGATTATGTGGCACAAAAGGGTTCCTGGCAGCTCCTTGATGTCTAACTGAAACTGTGTGTGAGGGGTTTCACTCCTACCAAGGCAGAGCTAACAGTACACAGTGCAGGGAGATCATGTAGTGCAGGGTTCCCCAACTGGCAGCCCACGGGCCGAATTTGGTGGTTTTATTTGCACCAAGTTTTCTGAGAATAAAAAAAACATTTATATATATATATATATATATTTTTGGACATAAAAGACTGTAAAAACACCAGGAAATCAGCTCCAAGTCATTTTCATTTAGGAAATCTATTCCCAAGTATTCCCATGCATAATAGAGACACGTGATGGTAAACAAATATAAGCAAGGTTTGAAATGATTATGTTTTAGTCAAACATTATATCTGTTTGGGCTTCTAGCAGTTCATTAAAAGTCTACAAATGATTTCCAATTATGATCCTGCCCCCCGACCATCCACTGAATAAAAAAATGGGCCCACGGCTGAATCTAGTTGATGATCCCTGATGTAGTGCATGTTGACTCTGTAATGAATCTAGTTGATGATCCCTGATGTAGTGCATGTTGACTCTGTAATGAATCTAGTTGATGATCCCTGATGTAGTGCATGTTGACTCTGTAATGAATCTAGTTGATGATCCCTGATGTAGTGCATGTTGACTCTGTAATGAATCTAGTTGATGATCCCTGATGTAGTGCATGTTGACTCTGTAATGACTCTAGTTGATGATCCCTGATGTAGTGCATGTTGACTCTGTAATGACTCTAGTTGATGATTCCTGATGTAGTGCATGTTGACTCTGTAATGACTCTAGTTGATGATTCCTGATGTAGTGCATGTTGACTCTGTAATGACTCTAGTTGATGATCCCTGATGTAGTGCATGTTGACTCTGTAATGACTCTAGTTGATGATCCCTGATGTAGTGCATGTTGACTTTGTAATGACTCTAGTTGATGATCCCTGATGTAGTGCATGTTGACTCTGTAATGACTCTAGTTGATGATCCCTGATGTAGTGCATGTTGACTCTGTAATGAATCTAGTTGATGATTCCTGATGTAGTGCATGTTGACTCTGTAATGACTCTAGTTGATGATCCCTGATGTAGTGCATGTTGACTCTGTAATGAATCTAGTTGATGATCCCTGATGTAGTGCATGTTGACTCTGTAATGACTCTAGTTGATGATCCCTGATGTAGTGCATGTTGACTCTGTAATGACTCTAGTTGATGATTCCTGATGTAGTGCATGTTGACTCTGTAATGACTCTAGTTGATGATTCCTGATGTAGTGCATGTTGACTCTGTAATGACTCTAGTTGATGATCCCTGATGTAGTGCATGTTGACTCTGTAATGAATCTAGTTGATGATCCCTGATGTAGTGCATGTTGACTCTGTAATGAATCTAGTTGATGATCCCTGATGTAGTGCATGTTGACTCTGTAATGACTCTAGTTGATGATTCCTGATGTAGTGCATGTTGACTCTGTAATGACTCTAGTTGATGATCCCTGATGTAGTGCATGTTGACTCTGTAATGAATCTAGTTGATGATTCCTGATGTAGTGCATGTTGACTCTGTAATGAATCTAGTTGATGATCCCTGATGTAGTGCATGTTGACTCTGTAATGACTCTAGTTGATGATTCCTGATGTAGTGCATGTTGACTCTGTAATGACTCTAGTTGATGATCCCTGATGTAGTGCATGTTGACTCTGTAATGACTCTAGTTGATGATCCCTGATGTAGTGCATGTTGACTCTGTAATGAATCTAGTTGATGATTCCTGATGTAGTGCATGTTGACTCTGTAATGACTCTAGTTGATGATTCCTGATGTAGTGCATGTTGACTCTGTAATGACTCTAGTTGATGATCCCTGATGTAGTGCATGTTGACTCTGTAATGACTCTAGTTGATGATTCCTGATGTAGTGCATGTTGACTCTGTAATGACTCTAGTTGATGATTCCTGATGTAGTGCATGTTGACTCTGTAATGACTCTAGTTGATGATTCCTGATGTAGTGCATGTTGACTCTGTAATGAATCTAGTTGATGATCCCTGATGTAGTGCATGTTGACTCTGTAATGACTCTAGTTGATGATTCCTGATGTAGTGCATGTTGACTCTGTAATGAATCTAGTTGATGATCCCTGATGTAGTGCATGTTGACTCTGTAATGAATCTAGTTGATGATCCCTGATGTAGTGCATGTTGACTCTGTAATGACTCTAGTTGATGATTCCTGATGTAGTGCATGTTGACTCTGTAATGACTCTAGTTGATGATCCCTGATCTAGTGCATGTTGACTCTGTAATGGTACTGCTCCACAGGCTTTTCCCTGGTAGGATTGCCTACATGTAATCCTGTCATCTTTTATGATCCGCTGTATCGTACATCCAAAAGCAGTCTTCCCCTGTGAGTGGTGTGTGTGTGTGTGTCCATGCAAGTGTGAGCATGTGAAAGTGTGTATGTGTTTATTTGAGGGACCCAGCTACTATAAGATACTTGAGTCATGTTGTGATGTGCGTGCAATGCATGTATGTGTGTGAATGCTTGTGTGTTTTTGTGTGTGTGAGGGAAGCAGCGAGACACTGTGATAGTAGCATGACCTTTACCCTCTAACCCCTGTCTGTTGACCCTGAGGTCAGGGGAGGAGTCCAGACTCCAGAGTCCTTTCAGCTCCTCATCACACCCAGCACTAAACCATCCTCCACTCTCTCTATCACTATGGCTACTCTATTTATCTTGTGATGTTCATCAGCTCAACTGTCTGTGGCCTGTCTGATGGGATGACAGCAAGGCATGTACAGAACGGTGTGTGTACTTTACCATGGGAGCTGAGAGTTGTGCTCCGTGTGTTTATGTCCATACAGAGGGCAAGGTGCACACGCAAATATGCCTACCCTGTCAGGCTTTCACCTACTAGCTCAATTTGTCAAGTGCATGTCTGTGTGACTGTGTGTTTGTGTCTGTGTGACTGTGTGTTTGTGTCTGTGTGACTGTGTGACTGTGTGTTTGTGTCTGTGTGACTGTGTGTTTGTGTCTGTGTGACTGTGTGTTTGTGTCTGTGTGACTGTGTGTTTGTGTCTGTGTGTCTGTGTGACTGTGTGTTTGTGTCTGTGTGACTGTGTGTTTGTGTCTGTGTGTCTGTGTGACTGTGTGTTTGTGTCTGTGTGACTGTGTGTTTGTGTCTGTGTGACTGTGTGACTGTGTGTTTGTGTCTGTGTGACTGTGTGTTTGTGTCTGTGTGACTGTGTGTTTACATATTGAATGTTTGAGCTTAACTGGTGCGACAGTTATGTGTCGAGTAGGTGACTGTGTGTATGTGTCTGTGTGTATATACACGCGTGTGTGTGTTTAGTCAGTGTTAAGTGTTTTGGCTCCTGCAATCAGATAAGTGGTTAGCTGTGATGGATAGCAAGAAGGAGGGAGGAGGAGGTGTGTCTTAGCTTGGAGCGATATAGTGAGGGAGCAGGTATTCTCAGCTTCCCCCCTCCTTTATCTGATGAACATTAAAAAGCATGTCATCTCTTGTGCTGAGAGCTGAACATGTTCGTCTGAATGGGGGAAAACCTGGGAGGCTTGTGAGTTCAGGTACTAACTGAAGAGGTCTAGTTAGTCTCTCTGTTGGAGAGCTCAGGGCTCCTTGTGTTATTTATGAGGTCAGCTGGGCTGGAAGAATGTGTGTTAGTTGTTATAGAGACTGTGATCTTCTTAGGGAGGGAGCCGTCCAACCAGAGCCCCACACACACCTCTCTCTCTCTGTCTGTCTGTCAGGGAGGAAGTGCCCTTTGCCCTGATGGAAGTTGGTCCTGCAGGCGAGACGGCCCATCCCCCTCCTCTCGCGATCTCTCTCTCTCTCTCTCTCTCTCTTGCTCTCTCCCTCTATCAATGCCCATTGTTCCTGTTTACCAGAATACAGTCCACAGCGCTTTGATGGAATTAGGGCTGTTAAAGCCAGACTTACACTGTTTTTCAGACTGTAACAGGAAGAAAAGATTATGAGCGTAGAAAAGCCACATGCTCACCTGGTTTCTGTGGTTTCTGTGGGACTGCTCTCTCTGTTTCTATAGTTTGACAGAGAGAGCATACCCAGACAATGACTTGACATTTCGTATGCACAAAAAAACTTTAATGAGATTCTTAATTTGTATGTTTGTATGTGTGTTAGAGTTTGCATTCGTTGTGTGGGTTGCATGAAGTCTGTGCCCACTGCCTGCAGCTGGAGCATCCAGAAGGCCTCTTGTGGAATTTTTGCAGGGTTTGGGAATGTTGATTGGGTAAGTGTGTGTGTAGTTGGGAATGTTCATTGGATGTTGTGTGTGGAGTTTGGGATTATCCATTGGGGATGTGTTTGTGTGTGGGGTGTGTGTGTGTGTGTGACAGTGTTGCTGCGGTGTCGCCGGGCTATCGCAGAGCCTTTGTCCAGGGCTAAGTTATGTGGAGCAGCATCACTCGCCCGCTCTTTTGTCTCGTCCTCCTCTCCCGCGGACTGGCGCCCCTTGCCCTATTTGTTGTGTTCCCTTAATTGCGAACACAATGCCGTGACTCTGTGACCTATTCCAACAACAGGGAACTTAATAGTGCTCCTCCCATCACACCCCAGGCCAGCCATACAGCCAATGGGGACACAGCATGGGCTCGACTCACACAGTCAACCCCCAAAAAAACTCACACACACACACCCCTCACCCAATGATATCTATGTCAGGGATACTTCTCAGTATACATCAATGATGTCACTCTTGCTGCTGGTGATTCTTTGATCCACCTCTACGCAGACGACACCATTCTGTATACCTCTGGCCCTTCTTTGTAAACTGTGTTAACTAACCTCCAGATGAGCTTCAATGCCATACAACTCTCCTTCCGTGGCCTCCAACTGCTCTTAAATGCTAGTAAAAGTAAATGCATGCTCTTCAACCGATCGCTGCCCGCACCTGCCCGCCCGTCCAGCATCACTACTCTGGACGATTCTGACTTAGAATATGTGGACAACTACAAATACCTAGGTGTCTGGTTAGACTGTAAACTCTCCTTCCAGACTCACATTAAACATCTCCAATACAAAATTAAATCTAGAATCGGCTTCCTATTTCACAACAAAGCATCCTTCACTCATGCTGCCAAACATACCCTCGTAAAACTGACTATCCTACCGATCCTCGACTTCGGCGATGTCATTTACAAAATAGCCTCCAACACTCTACTCAACAAATTGGATGCAGTCTATCACAGTGCCACCCGTTTTGTCACCAAAGCCCCATATACTACCCACCACTGCGACCTGTATGCTCTCGTTGGCTGGCCCTCGCTTCATACTCGTCGCCAAACCCACTGGCTCCAGGTCATCTACAAGTCTCTGCTAGGTAGGGCCCCGCCTTATCTCAGCTCACTGGTCACCATAGCAGCACCCACCCGTAGCACGCGCTCCAGCAGGTATATCTCACTGGTCACCCCCAAAGCCAATTCTTCCTTTGGCCGCCTCTACTTCCAGTTCTCTGCTGCCAATGACTGGAACGAACTGCAAAAATCACTAAAGCTGGAGACTCTTATCTCCCTCACTAGCTTTAAGCACCAGCTGTCAGAGCAGCTCACAAATCACTGCACCTGTACATAGCTCATCTGTAAATAGCCCATCTAATCTACCTCATCCCCATACTGTATTTATTTATCTTGTTCCTTTGCACCCCAGTATCTCTACTTGCACATTCATCTTCTGCAGATTCTACCATTCCAGTGTTTAATTGCTATATTGTAATTACTTCACCACCATGGCCTATTTATTGCCTTACCTCTCTTATCCTACCTCATTTGCACATGCTGTATATAGATTTTTGTACTGTTTTATTGATTGTATGTTTGTTTATCCCATGTGTAACTCTGTGTTGTTGTATGTGTCGAACTGCTTTGCTTTATCTTGGCCAGGTCGCAGTTGCAAATGAGAACTTGTTCTCAACTAGCCTACCTGGTTAAATAAAGGTGAAATAAAATAAATAAATACTCTCCTCCAATAACACTCCCTCCCAGCATCACACACTTCCCTCAATGACAACTAACTCTCCTTAAACAATCACACTTCTGCCCCAGTGATATATGTGGCAGAAACACACATCTGCCCCAGTGATATCTGTGGCAGAAACACACATCTGCCCCAGTGATATCTGTGGCAGAAACACACTTCTGCCCCAGTGATATCTGTGGCAGAAACACACTTCTGCCCCAGTGATATCTGTGGCAGAAACACACAGCCCTCTCAGGAACACAGTTCACCCTCAACAACAGCAGCAGTGTAAGCAGGTTGCCATAGGAGCAGTCACCAGGGTGATGGCAGTTGTGCTTGGGCTGGGGGGTAATATGGAGGGATCATCAATTTAGGGATGACTCAGAGAGGGAGAAAGAAAGAGAGACAGAGAGAGAGGTGCAGAAAAGAAGATGTGTTGTCACCAAGTCTTGCATAATAACATAGTGCCACTAACTCGTATAATTTTGACTGACTGTTGGATTGGTTGATTGACAGGTGATCTACCGTGCCCTCTCCCAATGGGAATCTCTTGATCCGTATGGGGTGGCAGGCCAGGAGCAGCTGAGGGTGACCAACGTGCGCATACGTCTGCTGGAGCGCCAATCCTGTCCCTGCCAAGCCAAAGATCCCACCGTTGGAGCCCCGCTCACCCAGCACTTCGCCATTTATGACCTTATCGTGAAGGGCAGCTGCTTCTGCAATGGGCACGCCGAGCAGTGTGTCCCTGCGCCTGGCTACCGCCCTGTCAGGGACAGAACTAACCACGTGGTGAGTGTGTGTGTGTGTGTCTGTGTTTCTGTCTGCGTATCTGACTGTCTGTGTGCATGCATGCGTTTTGTGTATCAGTCATTAGCGTAGTGATGAGGGATATCACCTTTCTCTGTCCCACTTCCTGTGCTGGGCTTGCTCTGTCTGGGTAGATAAAGAGCTGCCTTTCCTGTGATCCAGATTACAAAGGAAATGTTGATATGGATTCAGCACTGGGCTAATGATGGTGTTGAAGTCTCAGAAAGTGTGTGCTGATAAAGGTGTGAATGGACATGGCTGATTCACAGTCTGTAGATGGACATTAGAGATGCAGCGAGCGTTTCCAGACTGCCCGTGGAACGTCTATCTCTGCCATCTCCACGAGCAGTTCCGTCTGACGCCTTTTGAAGCAGAGCGCCTATTCTATTGCAATCAGCAGGCCCAGAGAGCAGGGAAAGTGAGTGTGATGAGTGTGACAACATAACCTTTACACTGGAGACACAGACACAAAGACATAGACACACAGAGACTGTCTGACTGTGGGTAACTATAACTTTGTGTATGAGTGTTAAGCCCACAATAGCAGTGTCTGTGGCAGTATTACAGTATCTAGGAGCTTGTATGGTTGCAGCCGGTCAGTCTGTCTCTTCTGTGTGAGCCCACTGTAATCAGAGGTGTCTGTCTGTCATCCTCCCCCATAATATCACTGGCTTATCTAGTAACCCAGTGGGCTACACCTAGTTAACTTAGTTTGGACTTGACTCTATCTAGGCTACAAAAGCATCCTCAGAATGTGTTTTAAGCTTTTTAATGTTGATATTCTAAACATTAGGATATATCACAACACAACATGACCTAACATTGTAGGAACGTCGGTGTGTCGTGTGATATGAGGGAGAGTTGGGTAAACAAACATTGAGACGTGGGACGGTATGAGGTTATATAAGTACTCTCTCTCTCTCTCTCTCTCTCTCTCTCTCTCTCTCTCTCTCTCTCTCTCTCTCTCTCTCTCTCTCTCTCAGCAGTTTGTTTTCTGTCTCTGTTTCGACCCAGGACGGTCATATCTACCAAACCCAAACAACCAGATCATGGCAAGACAGTGAGGAGAGATTAGAAGCCTGTAAACACACTCAAACAAGACGGGAGGGTGTGAATTTGTGTACATGTTTTCCTACCTAATCAGAACCAGAATGTCCTAACAAGGTAGGAAAACAAGAAACGTTTTGAAAAGTCAGGACTTTGTTCATGTTCTGAATTTGTTAAATTGCTATTTTAGGCTTAAGGGTTAGGTTTGTGTTTGGGGTTAAGGTCAGGGTTACGGTTAGGGTCGGGTTTTAGGTTAGGAGTTAGGGTTAGGGGTTTGAGGTATAGGTTAGGTTAAGGGAAAATAGGATTTTGAATGGGAATATATTTTTACTCCCCAAAAAGTCCTGAAATTCCGAGTACCCCTCGCCATGGCACATGGAACAGGGCGGGGTCGGTTGTGGGCAGGGTCGGGCCTGTACCAGCCCCGCCCACCACACGTTTTCATTGGTTGAGGCGCATTCGCATTCCACCACGCTCTGCTTGGTGATATGTCAGCACATACAGTACCAGTCAAAAGTTTGGAAACACCTACTCATTCAAGGGTTTTTCTTCATTTGTACTATTTTCTACATTGTAGAATAGTAGTGAAGACATCAAAACTATGAAATAACACATATGGAATCATGTAATAACCAAAATAACTCAAATATATTTTATATTTGAGATTGTTCAAAGTAGCCACCCTTTGCCCTTATGACAGCTTTGCACACTCTTGGGATAACGCTCTCGGTAGCCGATGTGAACAAAACCTTTAAACAGGTCAACATTTACAAAGTCATTGGACCAGACGGATTACCAGGACGTGTACTCAAAGCATGCACAGAACAACTGTCAAGTGTCTTCACTGACATTTTCAACCTCTCCCTGACCGAGTCTGTAATACCTACATGTTTAAAGCAGACCACCGGGTCCCTGTGCCCAAGGAAGCGAAGGTAACCTGCCTAAATGATTACCGCCCCGTGGCACTCACGTCGGTAGCCATGAAGTGCTTTGAAAGGATGGTCATGGCTCACATCAACAGCGTCCTCCCGGACACCCTAGACCCACTCCAATTCGCATCCCGCCCCAACAGATCCACAGATGACGCAATCGCACTCCACACTGCCCTTTCTCACCTGGACAAAAGGAACATCAATGTGAGAATGATGTTCATTGACTACAGCTCAGCGTTCAACACCATAGTGCTCACAAAGCTCATCACTAAGCTAAGGACTCTGGAACTAAACACCTCCCTCTGCAACTGGATCCTGGACATCCTGACGGGCCGCCCTCAGGTGGTAAGAGTAGGCAACAATACGTCTGCCACGCTGACCCGTAACACTGGGGCCCCTCAGGGGTGTGTACTTAGTCCCCTCCTGTATTCCCTGTTCACCCACGACTGCGTGGCCAAACACGACTCCAGCACCATCATTAAGTTTGCTGACGACACAGCAGTGGTAGGCCTGATCACCGACAACGATGAGACGGCCTATAGGGAGGAGGTCAGAGAACTGGCAGTATGGTGCCAGGACAACAACCTCTCCCTCAATGTGAGCAAGACAAAGGAGCTGATCGTGGACTACAGGAAAAGGCAGGCCGAACAGGCCCCCATTAACATCAACGGGGGTGTAGTGGAGCAGGTCGAGAGTTTCAAGTTCCTTGGTGTCCACATCACCAACGAACTATCATGGTCCAAACCTACCAAGACAGTCGTGAAGAGGGCACGACAAAACCTTTTCCCCCTCAGGAGACTGAAAACATTTGGCATGGGTCCCCAGATCCTCAAAAGGTTCTACAGCTGCACCATCGAGAGCATCCTGACCAGTTGCATCACCGCCTGGTATGGCAACTGCTCGGCATCTGACTGTAAGGCGCTACAGAGGGTAGTGCGAACGGTCCAGTACATCACTAGGGCCAAGCTTCCTGCCATCCAGGAAGGCGGTGTCAGAGGAAAGCCCATAAAGTTGTCAGAGACTCCAGTCACCCAAGTTATAGACTGTTTTCTCTGCTATTCACGGCAAGTGGTACCGGAGCGCCAAGTCTAGGACCAAAAGGCTCCTTAACAGCTTCTACCCCCAAGCCATAAGACTGCTGAACAATTAATAAAATGGCCAACAGACAATTTACATTGACCCCCACCCTTCCCTTTTGTACACTGCTGCTACTCGCTGTTTATAATCTATGCATAGTCACTTCACTCCCACCTACATGCACAAATTACCTCAACTAACCTATACCCCCGCACACTGACTTGGTACCGGTGCCCCCTGTATATAGCCTCGTTATTGTTATTCTTATTGTGTTACTTTTTATTTTAGTCTACTTGGTAAATATATTCTTAACTCTTCTTGAACTGCACTGTTGGTTAAGGGCTTGTAAGTAAGCATTTCATGGTAAAGTACTACACTTGTTTTATTTGGCGCATGTGACAAATAAAGTTTGATTTGATTCTCTCAACCACCTTCATGAGGTAGTCACCTGGAATGCATTTCAGTTAACAAGTGTGCCTTGATAACAGTTAAGAATTTATTTCCTTCTTAATACGTTTGAACCAATCAGTTGTGTTGTGACAAGGTAGGGTTGTTATACACAGTGGCGTGCCGTGGGCATGGGGCCTGGGCCTTCAGTGAGGTCCTACACAGTCCCACCCGAATTAATCCACCTCTTATTACCATCATTATGATGCCATGGCTCTAGACACTATACATTTAGACAGAAACGCAGTATAACCAGGCGTTGCGTCACCTTGAAATTGACATTTTTATTCAGAGAATTGCAGGGGAAGAGTACAATACAGTACAGTTCAACTAATAGGCAAGAACACAATCAATGAGTCTTTTCAATATTTCCCTATTTTTTTTCACCTTTTCATTGTGCAGCTCCGTTGCCCTGTGCGTTTGTTCGTTGAGCTGTAGATCCACTCGGGTGTCCCCAAAAGTTTTCAAAAGCACCATTGCTTGTAAGTGCCCAGCCGTACTTTGGTGTCTCGTTGCTGCCTTGGTTAGACAACTCAAGTTTGCAAAGCCAGTGTGGCTCCAAACACCAAATCGATCACTTGCAAATAATAGGCATTCCCAGCAGTACAGTTTGCAGTGCTTCTCGGAGCCTGTGAGCCATTGATAGCGCTCGTAGTTGGAACTTTGAAAGTGGCGAACGAACCCCTTTCCCGCCTGTGACAGGCTTTGTAGCGTCGGCGTCGGGCGACCTCTCCTTACAATGTCTAACTTTTCTTGAAAAGTTCGTCTTGAGAATGGCGTTATAATTATATCCTCGACCAAATCGATATCTTCTCCTCCTTCCGCCATTGTGGATTGAAAAAACAGCTTAGTAGTACGCGAATTAATTTGTTTATCAAATTCAGTTTCCTAGTTCTGAAGTTCTGCATAGACCTGCCCATAGGACCTGCCTCTCAATATTGGTAATCCAATCAAAAGACGTGCACGCACTACGCCTGCTAGCTGGCTCCTGTGTAACACTGGAGCCAGCCAGCAGGCGTACAATAGCCAACTCTAAAGCTGATTGGTTGACACTAAATGTTCATTTCCATTCACTTTAAGCTACAAGCGCCCGCACTGTTGATTCTGAAGGCCTGAGGGCAGATTTTAGACCCCTGGCAACACATGATGGCTGAATATGATTGGATAAAAGATCTAACATAAAGACCAGCCCTCCAAATCTCAACCTGGGGCTGGAAGCAGTGCAACCAAGAGGAAAGCTAAAAAATGAAGAGTATAACTCTTACTCTGGGGAATAATTTAATACATATTTGTGGGAAAATATGTTTAAAAAAAAATTATATTCTGATGATGTTTAGGCCAGCAGAGAAGGCCTTGCTGGCCCTGACGGCCCTCCACTGGTTATACAGTAGATTGCCCTATTTGGTAAAAGACCAAGTCTATATAATGGCAAGAACAGCTCAAATAAGCAAAGAGAAACGACATGAAGGTCAGTCAATCCAGAAAATGTCAAGAACTTTTAAAGTTTCTTCAAGTGCAGTCGCAAAAACCATCAAGCGCTATGGGGAAACTGTCCCCCATTGAGGACCGCCACAGGAAAGGAAGACCCGGAGTTACCTCTGCTGCAGAGGATAAGTTAATTAGAGTTAACTGCACCTCAGATTGCAGCCCAAATAAATGCTTCACAGAGTTCAAGTAACAGACACATCTCAACATCAACTGTTCAGATGAGACTGCGTGAATCAGGCCTTCATGTTTGAATTTCTGCAAAGAAACCACTACTAAAGGACACCAATAATAAGAAGAGACTTGCTTGGGCCAAGAAACACGAGCAATGGACATTAGACCGGTAGAAATCTGTTCTTTGGTCTGATGAGTACAAATTTGAGATTTTTGGTGTCTTTGTGAGACGCAGAGTAGGTGAACGGATGATCTCCGTGGTTCCCACCGTGAAGCATGGAGGAGGTGTGGGAGTGCTTTGCTGGTGACACTGTCTGTGATTTATTTAGAATTCAATGCACATTTAACTAACATGGCTACCACAGCATTCTGCAGCGATACGCCATCCCATCTGGTTTGCGCTTAGTGGGACTATCATTTGTTTTTCAACAGGACAATTGCCCAACACACCTCCAAGCTGTGTAAGGACTATTTGACCAAGAAGGAGAGTGATGGAGTGCTGCATCAGATGACCTGGCCTACACAATCACCCGACCTCAACCCAATTGAGATGGCTTGGGATGAGTTAGACCGCAGAGTGAAGGAAAAGCAGCCAACAAATGCTCAGCATATGTGGGAACTCCTTCAAGACTGTTGGAAAAGCATTCCAGGTGAAGCTGGTTGAGAGAATACCAAGAGTGTGTAACGCTGTCATCAAGGCAAAGGCTGGTTACTTTGAAGAATCTCAAATATAAAATATATTTTGATTTGTTTAACACTTTGTTTTGCTTAATACAAGATTCCATATGTGTTATTTCATAGATTTGATGTCTTCACTATTATTTTACAATGTAGAAATACCTTTGAATGAGTAGGTGTTGAATGAGTAGATGAGTAGGTGTTTTCACACATCGAAAATATTAGTTTACTCCGTTGCTATGGTCACCGGTGCCTGTCCTTTGTGTGTGGTGTAATGGAATTTGCAGTTTGCCTTCAAAATAAAAATCCCTAATTGAAAGTGACGCTAACTAATACAAATAGTGGAATCATGCTATATTTGGACTAGATAATGCAAATTAAGGTTGGAATGTTGTTCGATAATTTAATATGAAATACAATAATTAATTAGTTTGACAATAAACATAAAACACGGTTGAAATCCACTGTGGATGTATTAGACTGCATAATTGCTTTGGGGCATACAGTATGCACTGTACAGCCTTACCCCATTTCATGGGTGCACAATCCATGGGTATCAGCCTACTTAGTGACACCCACAGAACATAACTATGTAGAGTTTACACAAATATTAGCGTCTTCGCTCTATTGCAGGACTCTGAAACCACTGTGAAATGAGCCATATTAGATCTGAATTTTCAATACACAATAGGTGGACTCGTGAGCTAATGTGGCTCATTTCACAGTTGTTTCAGAGTCCTACAATAGAGCTAATACACTAAATTCAACATAGTTATGTTCTGTGGGTGTCACATAGGTTGGGCTGTTCAGTGCAATTTGAATGTTCAATATGCAGAATAGACTGACTGGGAAAGGGATTTCCCACAGTCAAAGTCCTGCAATAAGAAGCTAAGATGCTAATATTTGTGTCAACTCTTGAGAATTGTTTTCTATGGGTGTCACTGTGTATGTAGGCTGATACCCTATTTCATGGGTGCACAATCCATGGGTAAGGCTGTACAATGCATATAAGTATGCCCCCAAAGCAATTATGCAGTCTAATACATCCACAGTAGGATTTCATTTTTGTTGTTGTTGTAAACAACAGGTGTGGCCTAACAGTGAAATGTTTACTTACAGGCCCTTCCCAACAATGCAGAGAGAAAGAAAATAGAGAAATAATAGAAAAATAAAACACAATTATAAAAGTAATAATAGATACACAATTAGTAACGATAACTTGGTACTGGTACCCAATGTATTTAGCCGAGTTGATGTGCAGGGGTACGAGGTAATTGAGGTAGATATGTACATATAACTAGGAATAAAGTGACAGATAATAAACAGTAGAAGCAGCGTATGTGATGAGTCAAAAAAAGTGAGTGCAAAAAGGGTCAATGCAGATAGTCCAGATAGCTATTTGGTTAACTATTTAACTAACAATTTAGCAATCTTATGGCTTGGGGTTAGAAGCTGTTCAGGGTCCTGTTGGTTCCAGACTTGGTGCATTGGTACCACTTGCCATGTGGTATCAGAGAGAACAGTCTATGACTTGGGTGGTTGGAGTCTATGACCATTTTTAGGGACTTCCTCTGACACCGCCTGGTATAGAGGTCCTAGATGGCAGGGAGCTCGGGCCCAGTGATGTACTACTAGGCTGTGCGCACTACCCTCTGTAGCGCCTTGCGGTTGGATAGCAAGCAATTGCCATACCAAGTGGTGATGCAGCCAGTCAAGATGCACTCAATGGTGAAGCTGTATAACTTTTTGAGGATCTGAGGACCCATGCCAAATCTTTTCAGCCTCCTGAGGGGGAAGAGGCGTTGTCATGCCCTCTTCTCGACTGTGTTGGTGTGTTTGGACCATGATATGGCCAAGTTTCCGAGAAACAGGATATTACAGTTCTTCAGGTCCCGTTGATAGGATAGTCTCAAACGGAGCTCGTCCAGTTTGTTCTCCAGTGATTGTACATTCGCCAATAGAACAGGGGGCACAGGCGGTTTATTTACTTGCCGCCATAGTTTCATCAGGGTGCCAGCACGTCGGCCTTTGTATTGCGTCTTTTTCTCTTCCAAGTGTAGGGGATTTAGGGTCCGGTGTGAGCAGTATGTCCTGTGCCTCCAACTCATTCATCCAAATCGAGGTTAGTGATTGCTGTTCTGATGTCCAAACACTCTTTTCGGTCATACGAGCCGATGGTGGAAACATTATGTACAAAAAAAGTTGAGATCAGAGCAAAAAAAACACAAAATAGCATTTCAGGAGCCCAGATTTTCTGCACCCATGATTTCAACAGTTTTTACTGTTTATTGTCAAACTAATTCATTATTGTATTTCATCTTAAATTATAACAACATTCCAACCTTGTTTAGCATTATCTAGTCCAAATATGGCATGATTCGATCCATTATTTGTATGTTTGCATCGCTTTCAATGAGGGACTTTTATTCTGAACCGCAATTCCACTTTTGTGGCTAATTGTTAATGTGGCTAGCTTCACATAGGTAGGGACAAGCGTGTACCAGGGCCGCGTTCAACAGGAGGACTGACACAACGTTGGCCAACGTTCAGATATAAATGTATTATGTAGAACAAACATGCCTCTCTGATTTAAGAAATCATGTCAGTTATATTCATGGCATTTGAGTCTGCAACGTTCCAAACCTTTTTTACTGAACATGCCCAGGCGAACCCATTGAGCTACACAAACCCAGTTCTACGCATCGCTTGTCTGCAGGCAGGAGTGTGTGTGCATTTGTATACGTATGTATGTGCATTTTATTTGTGTGTGTGCTTGGGAGCCTGGCTGCCTGGGTTTGTATTTGTGCGTGTGTGTATTGGTGTATGTGTATGCGCTAATTGTCCCATATCACGCAGGTAAACATGTGAAATTGTTTGGAATACCAGCTGTCTGGAGCTTGGCCAACGTCTCTCTCTCCTCTCCTTCCCCCCTCTTTCTCCTCTCCTCCCCTCCCCTCTCTTCTTCTCTCTACTTGCCTCCTTCCCCCTTTTCCACAATCAATCCTGGTTACAGATGATTTCATTCTCATTGATGTAGTTATGTACACAGAGTTCTTTCACTCATTTTCTCTTTGTTTGTCCAATCCAGACCTACCACATCCATTTCTCACACTGTCTTTACCTGTCTGTTCTTATCTTCCTCCATTCTCCTGGTTGATGGAATATGGTTGGGGTTATGTCTTGTGCTGGCACAGTGGCTGGGATTGAGTTTGAGATAAGGTTAGGGTTAGATCTGGGGTTAGTGCAAGGGCCTGGGATAAGCCCCAGTTACAGTAGCTACAGGTCTCTCCCATGCCTGTGTTTAACCCTCTGTGTGAGTGTCTGTGCAGCATAGGGGAGAGGGGAGAGGGCATTTTGAGGTAGAGGGCAGCGGCCTCTATAGCCATACACCGTGGGAAACTGAAACTACCACATGGGTTGGAGTGTTGTTGAGCGTTTGTGTTCAGTGTGTGTGTGTGTGCATGCGTCAGTGTGCTTGAATGTGTGTGTGTTCAGGCCTCTCTGCGTGTCTCTGTTCCCCACACAGAGGCACTGTAACCCAAACAGATAAATAGCTACCTCAGATGCCTTGTCAACCTCCCACCTAGATCACATCATTAACCCGCGTGCATGACATTCCCACTCACAGGAATGACAAGGAGACTGTTATTGTGCTCTCAGCGCTGCATATTTCCGCGCACACACACACACACACACACACACACACACACACATACCCACACACACACACACACACACACACACACACACACACACACACACACACACACACACACACACACACACACACACACACACACACACACACACACACACACACATACCCACACACTCAGACACTGTCCTTTTCAGGCCCCTTTCGTCATGAGGCCAATGTTCATTTCCAGGGATGAAGCCAAACAATCAATCTCCATTCAGCAATTACAGGAAAGGACCTGAAAGAGAACAGGCAGGGGAGCCCCCCCGACCCCCAGGGGTTAGACTTGGGGTGCTGCTGCTCTCACGTGGGAACTGCTCTCTCCCTTACACTGACCTCTTTGTCCCCCCCTTCCTCTCCCTTCCTCTCCCTTCCTCTCCTCCTCTCCTCTTTCCTCTCCCTCTCCTCTTCCTCTCCTCCTCTCCTCTTCCTCTCTCTCAGGTTCATGGGAAGTGTGTGTGTAGTCACAACACTGCAGGTGCTCACTGTGAGCGCTGTGCTCCGCTCTGCAATGACCGACCCTGGCAACCTGCGGACGGACTCACAGGGGCTCCACACGAGTGCAGGAGTGAGTGACACTACTGCTATTCACTATATGCTAGGCCCAGGAGTTCTATCTGAGGATGGGATCTGGTCAGGAAAAACTCCCGACCCTGCTTACAGCCATCATTGATCATAATGACCAATCAGTGCCTGTTTAGAGAAGATTGACAGATATCTGTGATTCTGATGTCCCGCCCTGTCTCCCTATAGAGTGTAAGTGTAACGGGCATGCCCAGATTTGCAGTTTTGATTGGTCGGTGTGGCGGGAGTCCGGCCAGCGCAGCGGAGGTGTGTGTGAGTGTCTACACAGCACAGAGGGACGCAACTGTCAGAGCTGTAAGACTGGCTTCTACAGAGACCCCCAGAGGGCGCACACGGCCCAGGACTCCTGTAAACGTAAGACAAACTCTCACACACGCACTCCAGATGGCTAAAGCAAAAGCTCAATGTACTTCAAAGATTTCAAGTAGTATTTGAACCCATGTCTGACTCACATTCATTGGCTTGCTCTATCACTCACTCACTGACTCAATCACACAAACACTCACACACATAAACACACACCGTAGGAATCCAGAAAACACGAGACACATACACACTGTATACACACACCCTTACTGGCAGAGCCAACTCATTCCTGCCCGGAATGCTGATTGCTGAGATCGCAAGCCGAGACGTGCTGGATAACGTCGCTCCTGATGGGCACCTGGTTCTTTGTGTGGGTGTGTGTGTGTGTGTCAGTGTGTGCTGTTTGCGTTCACCTGTGAGTCACTGGAGTGGTTCGTCATCACTAATCAACACAGTGGTGGCTCATGTAAGGAAAAGGAAAGGGAAAGGGGGATACCTAGTCAGTTGTACAACTGAATGCATTCAACTGAAATATGTCTTCCGCATTTAACCCAAGGGCCTTGTGTGTTGTTTGTGCTCTGTGAGGGGACTTAAGTAAACACTAGATACCCATCCATAAACACCACAGTGGTTACATTCTCAGATTATCTGTCTGATTTTACCCAGTGAGCTCAGCCCTACAGTTATGCAGAAGGCTGGGGAGACGCTGGCTGGTGTGTGTGTGTGTGTGTGTGTGCGTGCGTCACTGTATGCTTGTGTGCATGTGTTTAGGTGTGCCTTTAGGGAAGTCTGTAGCATGTTGGTATTTTCACATTGTCAACAAGTGAGAGTGGAACACGTATTTGGGGAATGTTTGTAGACAGGACATGTTTAGGAGGGGAACCCCAGTAATCTGACAACTGAGGAATTTCCCTCCGTCTCTAGGAACATATTTCCAATTCCAGGCATGGCGGAGCTCTTTAAAGAAAACACACAATCAAGCCGCAAGCTCACAGACACACAGTAACAATGAGCGTGTGTGTGTGTGAGATACATTTTTGTTTGTTTTCTAAGTGGGTGTGTTCTGTGGTTGTTCGGGCAGCTGCTCTGTCACGTATCACTACAGACCCATAATGTTCTCGTTGTGAGAGCTAACTGCGTCAACACACACACACACACACACACACACACACACACACACACACACACACACACACACACACACACACACACACACACACACACACACACACACACACACACACACACACACACACACACACACACACACACACACACACCTCTCCACACATTCTCATCTCTAAACTCCAATTATTATACAACTATTGTATTAACAATGTCCTATTATACAACATGAGAGAGAGGGAACGTGTGTGTGTGTGTGTCGATGGCTTTGTTGCTTCTGGCCTGGTATTGTTCTCCTGTAAATGATTAACTTGAGGCGACTGAACAATACAGTCTCAACAGGGCCTCAATAGTTGCTTTTCAGGAAGAAAAATGATTTGAAGTTCAAGTTTATTATCGTTAATCGGGAAAACCCTGAAGAGAAAGACTCTCGCCTAGCTGCCCTACATATGCCTTGGGGATTTAGATGTCAGTGTAATGATTCCCCTGTCTTTATGAGTGTGTGATTGTGTGTGATTGTGTGTGTCTGTGCGTGCATGCGTGTGTCCGTGAGTGAGTGAGTGAGTGTGTGTGTGTGTGTGTGTTTACAAGGTCTGTTGATAATGAAAGATACAAAATGAATGAAACTACAGATGCATCTTATCTTATATTTGTTGCCCACGGCGATAAGTGATAAAGGTACAGCCTTGTCTGGGTCTCAGACAGTAGAGCCTTGTGACATCATCTCCCTGCACCCAGACAGGGGAACGGGGGAGAGACACAGGGGTTCTGGCTCTGGTTATATAGTAATTTACTGCCAGTGGGGTAGGATGGGGGGGGGGGGGGGGGCTTCAAGCATCATTAAACAACAGAAATAAAGCTCTACACCACACCTCCTCCTCCCCTTCCCATCTCTCCTTCTCTCCTCTTGTCTCTCTCTAGTCCCCCCCCCCCCTTTGTATCCCTCGCTCCGATGAGTACAGATTTATGGCGACTACTTTGGCTGTTACTCTCACCCCCTGCAAAGTTCTCTTGTAATTCACAGACTACGAGGACAGCAAGAATGTGTATGTGAATTTATGCGTACATTTTATGTGGTGTGTGTGTGTTTTGAGCCTTTGCAAGTTGTGTGTTTTATAGGGGGGTTATGGTGTGTGTGTGTGTGTGTGTGTGTGTGTGTGTGTGTGTGTGTGGTGGTTGTTGAGTGGGCAGAACATAGCACTGACTGTGCGTGTCCCTCTATCTTATATTGTTGCATGCTGTTAAAAGAACACACTATCAGCAGAGAGAAGGGAGAGAGACAGGAGAGAGAACTGTGGAAGGTATTTGAGTAAGATGTGTGCGAGTGTGCACGTGCCTGTGCATTCCCGCGCGTGTGCTTGGGTGCATGCGCCTGTGGTAGCCGCGTGCATGTGTCCTTGTGTGTGTGATGGCGATCTGATAAGAGGATGACAGAGAGACCATTGTGCTTCGTGGTCCGGGAAAACCCTGGACTGTTCCAGTCAGTCCAGAGTCCTTTGGGATGTGGTCTCTCTCCTTCTCACACTCGTATCACTTCCTCCTCCAGGCTGGGCTACAATGAGGTGGCGCGCTCTGGAGTGTGTCTATCTGTGTGACAGTTACAGAAAGGGAACTCTACATGACTAATAAGTGCCTAATAAAGTCATAGGTAGAAAAACAAAATATAAACTGGAATTGTTGCCAGCATTAGGGTTCTCAATCTGAATGTGTGCAGTGGTTTACTTTGAGTAGATTTGATTGGCTGTGGTTGAGTGTGGTGAATTTAATTGGCTGTGGTTGAGTGTGGGTGGATTAACATTGGGTTGAGTGCCGATGTATTTGATTAGCTGTGGTGGAGTTATTGATGTATATGGGACTGATGTGCCATGTCTCCCCTCTCTCTCTCCTCCCTCTCTTCCCCCCAGCATGTGGCTGCCACCCCCTGGGTTCAATACCATTCCACCTGGGCGGAGGGTCTCTCTGTGACCCTACCAACGGAGACTGTGTCTGCAAGCCCGGCGTGGGGGGCTCCCACTGCGACAGGTGCATGGTGGGATACTGGGGTTTCCATGACTACGGCTGCCGTCCGTGCGACTGTGCGGGAGACTGCGACCCCTTCACAGGATACTGCATGTCTGGGTGAGTCATATATACAGTTGAAGTCAGAAGTTTACATACACCTTAGACAAATATATTTAAACAATTCCTGACATTTAATCCTAGTAAAGATTTCCTGTCTTAGGTCAGTTAGGATCACCACTTTATTTTAAGAATGTGAAATGTCAGAATAATAGTAGAGAGAATGATTTATTTCAGCTTTTATTTCTTTCATCACATTCCCAGTTGGTCAGAAGTTTACATACACTCAGTTAGTATTAGTTAGCATTGCCTTTAAATTGTTTAACTAGGGTAAAACGTTTCGGGTAGCCTACCACAAGCTTCCCACAATAAGTTGGGTGAATTTTGGCCCATTCCTCCTGACAGAGCTGGTGTAACTGAGTCAGGTTTGTGGGCCTCCTTGCTCGCACACGCGTTTTCAGTTCTGCCCACACATTTTCGATGCGATTGAGGTCAGGGCTTTGTGATGGCCACTCCAATACCTTGACTCTGTTGTCCTTAAGCCATTTTGTTACAACTTTGGAAGTATGCTTGGGGTCATTGTCCATTTGGAAGACCCATTTGCAACCAAGCTTTACTTCCTGACTGATGTCTTGAGATGTTGCTTCAATATATACACATGATATCCCTTCCTCATGATGCCGTCTATTTTGTGAAGTGCACCAGTCCCTCCTGCAGCAAAGCACCCCCACAACATGATGCTGACACCACTGTGCTTCATGGCTGGGATGGTGTTCTTCGGCTTGCAAGCCTCCCCCTTTTTCCTCCAAACATAACGATGGTCATTATGGCCAAACAGTTATATTTTTGTTTCATCAGACCAGAGGACATTTCTACAAAAAGTACAATCTTTGTCCCCATGTGCAGTTGCAAACCGTAGTCTGGCTTTTTTTATGGCAGTTTTGGAGCAGGGGCTTCTTCCTTGCTGAGCGACCTTTCAGGTTATGTCGATATAGGACTTGTTTTACTGTGGATATAGATAATTTCGTACCTGTTTCCTCCAGCATCTTCACAAGGTCCTTTGCTGTTGTTCTGGGATTGATTTGCTCTTTTCGCACCAAAGTATGTTCATCTCTAGGAGACAGAACGCGTCTCCTTCCTGAGTGGTATGACAGCTGCATGGTCCCATGGTGTTTATACCTGCGTACTATTGTTTGTACAGATGAACGTGGTACCTTTGGGCGTTTGGAAATTGCTCCCAAGGATGAACCAGACTTGTGGAGGTCTACAATTTGTCTTGGCTGATTTCTTTTGATTTTCCCATGATGTCAAGCAAAGAGGCACTGAGTTTGAAGGTAGGCCTTGAAATACATCCACGGGTACACCTCCAAATCACTCAAATGATGTCAATTAGCCTATCAGAAGCTTCTAAAGCCATGACATCATTTTCTGGAATTTTTCAAGCTGTTTAAAGGCACAGTCAACTTAGTGTATGTAAACTTCTGACCCACTGGAATTGTGATACAGTGGATTGTAAGTGAAGTAATCTGTCTGTAAGCAATTGTTGTAAAAATGACTTGTGTCATGCACAAAGTAGATGTCCTAACCGACTTGCCAAAACTATAGTTTGTTAACAAGAAATTTGTGGAGTGGATGAAAAACAAGTTTTAATGACTCCAACCTAAGTGTATGTAAACGTCCGACTTCAACTGTATACCAGTCTCAACGTCAACAGACTGGCCAATAAAAATAAAAGATTAAGATGGGCAAAAGAACACAGACACTGGACAGAGGAGCTCTGTCTAGAAGGCCAGCATCCCGGAGTCGCCTCTTCACTGTTGACGTTGAGACTGGTGTTTTGTGGGTACTATTTAATGAAGCTGCCAGTTGAGGACTTGTGAGGCGTCTGTTTCTCCAACTAGACACTCTAATGTACTTGTCTTCTTGCTCAGTTGGGCACCGGGGCCTCCCACTCCTCTTTCTATTCTGGTTAGAGCCTGTTTGCGCTGTTCTGTGAAGGGAGTAGTACACAGCATTGTACGAGATCTTCAGTTTCTTGGCAATTTCTCGCATGGAATAGCCTTCATTTCTCCGAACAAGAATAGACTGACGAGTTTCAGAAGAAATGTCTTTGTTTCTGGCCATTTTGAGCCTGTAATCGAACCCACAATTGCTGATGCTCCAGATACTCAACTACTCTAAAAATGCCAGTTTTATTGCTTCTTTAATCAGAACAACAGTTTTCAGCTGTTCTAACATAATTGCAAACAGGTTTTCTAATGATCAATTAGCCTTTTAAAATGATTCACTTGGATTAGCTAACACAACGTGCCATTGGAACACAGGGGTGATGGTTGCTGATAATTGGCCTCTGTACGCCTATGTAGCTATTCCATAAAACATCTGCCGTTTCCAGCTACAATAGTCATTTACAACATTAACAATGTCTACACTGTATTTCTGATCAATTTGATGTTATTTTAATGGACATTTTTTTTAATTTTCTTTCAAAAACAAGAAAATGTCTAAGTGACCCCAAACTTTTGAACGATAATGTGTGTGTATATGTATATATATATATCCACATGTACATACACACACCATCGGATATGATATATATAATATTACGTTTATATTAACAGCATGTCTATAATTGTGTGTGTGTGTGTGTGTGTGTGTGTGTGTGTGTGTGTGTGTGTGTGTGTGTGTGTGTGTGTGTGTGTGTGTGTGTGTGTGTGTGTGTGTGTGTGTGTGTGTGTGTGTGTGTGCAGGTCAGATCTGGACCTGTATAATCTGGAGGGTAACTCCAGTGAGCTGGTGAGGATCTTTAAGGCAGATGAGCTCTTTTCTGCCCTACACTACTCAGGTTAGACATGGGGTCACCACTGTTTGTGTGTGTGTGTGTGTGTGTGTGTGTGTGTGTGTGTGTGTGTGTGTGTGTGTGTGTGTGTGTGTGTGTGTGTGTGTGTGTGTGTGTGTGTGTGTGTGTGTGTGTGTGTGTGTGTGTGTGTGTGGTATGCGGTCTGCTCCACAGCCCAGTGCCCAACCGTTAATGGTTAAGTAGTGAAAGTTATTGTACATCCTTACAAGGGCAGAGAACAAAGATCTGTGAGTCTGTGTGTCTGTGGACAGTTTCCAAAATGTCCCTCTCCGAGACCTCCCAGGGCCTTCAGCTGAGGGAGACAAATTCCTCCTTGATCACACACACATACCCACACACACTGTCCTCACATACCTAAGTCACCACTTATCTAAGTCCACACACGCACACACACACACACACACACACACACACACACACACACACACACACACACACACACACACACACACACACACACACACACACACACACACACAGAGCAGGTATCAATCACACATATCTGGAGGGGATATTGGTGTGTAATATGTCAATATGATTGTGTCCCCTGCAGAGAAATGTGAGTGTAAGGAGCAGGTCCTGGCCAACAGCAAACTCTTCTGCACCATGAAGTTTGCCTATGGTGAGTACTGAGACACACATGAACAACAGCGAGAAGGATGGTGGTAATAACACCATATTTGTTTTTTTGTTTCCTTGGATTCCACTGTGTTGTTTGTTTATTGATAACTCTATGTAAACAGTATTTTATTGTACAATAAAGGCTTGTTAAAAGTCTAAATATATTTCCCTCCCTCCCTCCCTCCCTCCCTCCCTCCCTCCCTCCCTCCCTCCCTCCCTCCCTCCCTTGTTCTCTCTCTCTCCCTCTCTCCATCCCTATCTCTCTTTTCTCTCCCTCTCTCCTTCCTCCCTCTATCTCTCTCCCTCTCTATCTCACTCTCTCTCTCCCTCATCTCCTCCCTCCCTCTCTTTCTCCCTTTCTCCTTGCCTATCGTTTTCTCCCTCCCTCTATCTCTCCCCTTCTTCCCCTCCCTCTCTGTCTCAGTGTTGAAGGTTAAGGTCTTGTCAGCCCATGATAAGGGCTCCCATGCTGAGTTGGAGGTGAAGGTTCAGAAGGTGTTGAGTCAGAGCACTAAGGTGAAGATCCAGAAAGGACGAGTCACACTCTACCCAGAGTCCTGGACCGCACGGGGCTGCACCTGCCCCATCCTCAACCCAGGCCAGTCTCACACACACACACACACCTGTACACACATGCATTCACAGACACACGTGTGCACACACATGCACAGTTACGTACGCACGCACGCATGCACACACACACACACACACACACACACACACACACACACACACACACACACACACACACACACACACACACACACACACACACACACACACACACACACACACACACACACAGGGCTGCTGAGCTAATGATGTCTCTGTTTATGCTTTGACTACTTAGGTGGGGAGTACTTGGTGGCGGGCCATGCAGACAGGAAGCAGAACCGTCTTATCGTCAACATGAAGAGCTTCGTCAAGCCCTGGAGAGCCAGCCTTGGACGCAAGGTCCTCACACTAATGAAGAAAGACTGCACCTGGTAAACAGACTGGAGGACACTGGGAGATGGACAGACTGACTGATAGATGGAGAGAGACAGAGAGAGGAGAAAGAAGACACTGCCATTAATTTGTTTTTGACTTCTCTGGAGGGGGAATTGTCTTATTGAGGTGGGGACTAAACAAACTATAAACGCCCACCCCTATCTGCCCTTGGCCAATAAGAGTGTGTGGCTGGCAGAGAGAACATACACAGACTCTATGAGCCTCTGTTTGAGTGACAGTTCGGCCCTCTCTTCCACGCACACATACACACCCAGCCACTCCCTCTCTCTAGCACTTTAGCCCCTGGCAGAAGGGCCAATAGGATCATGGGTTGACCTCAAGACTGGACAACAGAAGGACACATTTGACCCCTTGTGACCCCTGTAGGAAGGCTTGTGGTGGATGGTGACCTATGCCTCTTTCCCCGATGTGTTCTGTTACAACAAACTGTCTGTCAAGCTGTGTAACAGACACAGATTTGTACACACAGAATGACGTTGAATAAGCCATGCATGCCACTACAGGTGGTTGAGTCCAGGTGTGTTTGTGAATGTGTATGTGTGTTGTGAACTCTGTGTGTGTGTGTGTGGCTGCGTGTCTGATGAGCACAAATCCATCCAGCTTCAGTCCAACTGATCCGTTTTTGACTCTGAAATTTGGGCAGGATAACCTCTAGAGATGAAAACAGTCCTATCACAACAACATACACCACTGAATATATATATGACAATACACATATTACCTCCCAATATGTAATACTGCTGTGACCTACAGAGCCCTGAATTCATCTCTATTCCTTCCTATGTCTGCTCCTGTACAGTATTACTTGTATATATCTATAGAAATATGATGATGTCCTCTCTCTTTATTTGATGATGTGTTAATGTAATAACGTCATTCCGGTCAAATGTTGAGGCACTACATTTTCTTTAGATTTCCTCACTGTGGAAAAAACCCTGTCCTCCGGGTTAGTGAGGACACAAGACCGATAAGTGAAAGCACACGCACGCACACACACACACCGACTACTGTTTATAGACTCTAAAACAACATAGATTTCTCCATCAGGAGCCTTGGAATACCTCAGATTAGTTTGATGAAAATATCCATATCATCCTTCCTTTCTCTCCTGCTCCTCCTCCTGTCTTTCTCTCCCTCACCAGATTAGGTAATAATACACCACTCCCCCTCTCCCAAAACACTGACACGTTCACACAGACTCAGGGAATGTTGACCATAACAGAGAGATGGGAGAGCAGACAGAATGTTTGGCTTTAGGGAGAGGGTGATTGCTGCGGCATTCCGGACCATTCCTGGCGTTCTCGTCAGATTGACATGGATGAGCTGAAGGTGCCGAGGTATTCCACACATGCCAGGTGTGGGTAGTCCAGCTCCACTCCCGGTCAGGTCAGAGTTCACAACCTACTATGGTGACCCTGCACACTACGGGCGATCACAGGAGTGGGAGGCAGAGGTGTGGGTCAAGAGTCAAGGCCATGGGGAACTGAACTGCCCTTGGAACAGAGACACAACAGTGAGCCCAACCCCCCCCCCCCACTGGGAACACGCTGGTTGAATCAACGTTGAATTGACATCTGTGGGACCTGACTACTGCAGCTGGATCACACAACACATCCATATCAGCTACTGCCCTCCATCTCGCTCTCTTTCCTCCGCTCGTGGGACTGAGGGGTGTATGTAGTGAGAAGGTTGACTAGTATGTGTGTGTGTTTGGTCTCTGTGTGTATACAGTGTCTGTTCATTAGGGTTAAGTGCATTGCTCAAGGGCACATTGACATATTTTTTTGCACCTAGTAAGCTCGGGGATTCAAACCAGCAAGCTTTCGATTGCATGCCTAACACTCTTAAATGCAGTGTTACCTGGCACCTTGTGTGTGGGTCAACATCCACCCAGACCGCTGTGTTGTATAAGGGGATAGAGAGACAGGAAAACGGAGAGATGGGAGGGAGAAATAGGAGGTGTGGAAAGAGGAGAATGTGGGTCAAGAGAAAGGAGAAAAGAGGAGAACAGGGGAGACACACACCAACCTGATCCCAGACCTGTTTCATGTGTAAGGGGGAGAGAGGATGGGGAAAGGGAGAATGATATATATATAGAGAGATGCCCTACTGAGAGTGAATGAGCATTATGTGGTCTTATCCTATCCGCTCCCGATTCAGTTAGAGAGGAAATGAAGAGAAGGGAAACCTGACTGGAACTATCAACCCAGAGACTCAATCACTGATCCTAAAAATACCACAGCTATTCTGTCCTATGTATCTATCAAACCATTCACACACACACACACACACACACACACATTCACACACACATGCAGGAACACTTCTTTATCAAAAGTGGTCTACATCAAAAGAAGCCAGAACTGGGCCTTGTTCTTGTTGTCATAGCAAGGTGATTGAGACACAACTTGTGATTATGATACTTCCAAGAAAATGAGCCCCTGATGTCATCCACCTATTACGCCCACATGTACACAGAGTGAGTGACACAGTGAGTGACACGCAAGAGAAAGGTGCTGACAGACAGACAGATGGGTGGGCAGGCAGACAGGCAAGCAGACAGACATAAACCATTAAGACATGTACCAATGAACACATAAATGCTACAAACATAAACCATAATTATGGGGAATATATTTATTTACTGGTTGTAAACCATTTCCCCTCACCCATCAGCACCTGTGTTTTCACTTGCCACAAACCGCCACTATATAGAACTTTCACAGAGCTATAGTATTCACCTTTTTCAATACAGACAGGAGGTGTGTGTGTGTGTGTGTTTATGTTTGGCTTGTGGAGTATGTAGAGTGTGGGTGAGAGATGGAGCGATGGAGAGGAGAGAGAAAGAGGGAGCGAGAGGGGGTAGGGAGGGAACATGTGTGGACATGAAGACTCAGTTAGGGCCGCGGGACATAGAAGGAGAAAAACAGTGATTCAACAGGAATCGGAGGACAGATCTACACACACATACATGTACCTCTTTCTCTCTCACACACACACACATACACACAGTCTTGTATAACTAACTTTGTGGGGACACAAAATTCAGTCCCAGTCCTATTTTCCCTAACCTCTAAACCTAACCCTTACCCCAAACCTTAACCCTAACCCCCAAAACTAAACCTAGCTCCTAACCCTAAAACTAAACCTAGCTCCTAACCCTAAAACTAATTCTAACCCTAACACAAATTCTAACCTTAACCCTAAACCCCCTAGAAATAGCATTTGACCTTGTGGGGACTAACAAAATGTCCCCAGTTGGTCCAATTTTAGTTTGTTTACTATACTTCTGGTCCCCACAAGTATAGTTAAACACGTCCACACACACACAGACATACAAACACTCACCTTTCACTCACTCACTCACTCACTCACTCACTCACTCACTCACTCACTCACTCACTCACTCACTCACTCACTCACTCACTCACACACCTGTGGTACTGCTGAAAGCTAAGCCCTTCTCCATATCAGACGGGATCAGTGAGAGACATTGATCATACACGCGTGTGTGTATACAGTGTGTTTATATTGGCTTTCCTCCTGCTCCACAACACTGATTGACATCTGTCTCTCGGTAACACACCCTGTCATCCTAGAGGTCACCTAGGGGTCACACTGTATTCCTGTGTGTGCACCCAGTCACCGGTAACATGTGCATATTTTTTCATTTTTCTGTTTAGTGATCAACAATCCTCTCTCTCTCCTTTTCATGCAGAGTGACGGTTGGCAATGTCTCTTGACTGTATCCCCTCATCCTCACATTCACTGTGTCAGGACATTTTCCACACGAGGCCAGAGCTGCTGACAGAGTTTGGGAACATTGGGTATATTTGAGTGAGTCAGTCCTAGGCTCAGGTTGTGGTTAGCATGTCTAAGACATATGTCTCAGGAGTTCTGGGGTTTAATGTAAGACACCCATTCTGATACCATCTCTATAGTGTGTGCCTTCAGCCCCCAATGCCCTCATTAACCAGCATGGAGCCCTACACCTGCATCCACCCAACACACATACACACACCTAATACTCTCTCATGCAATGTTTGCAACGTATTCTCAGGTAAAATGAAGGAAAAAAAACGCACAACTTGAACATTGATTGATACATCGCTGCCATCTTGTGGCATTGATACGTTTTGAATGTAATTGTTTTTCCAGAAGCAGTGATAGAAAAAAAAACGTGTTATTGGGTTGCTTTATTAGTAGCCTTACTGGTGTAGAAAAAGGTAAATAGGCCATTTGCAGTGCAGTGCCAAACAGTAGTCTATATGTCATACTCAACAGCAGAATGTGCTTAATAGAATGTGAAGGGCCACTTCACTTTTATGTCAAATATTTTCTCTGATTGTGTTGTGTAGGCCTGGCTTCATGAATTTATGTCACAAAATTGTGCCATCTGTGCTGAGTAGGTTAGAGGTTGCCCCTAACCACTGATACAAAGTCAGATGTTTTATAATCACCTCAATGATAACGTTTAGAGTTGGGGTAGAATAATCTGATCTTAGATCTGATGTTAGGAGAGCCTCTACCTTGAGCCAGGCAACGACACTTGACGCTACCCTACCGCGGACGCGCTCGAGCCAACACCACGCGACAAGAGTAGATACAAGATGGCGACCGTTTTAGTACCAGAGGAATAAGTGCCGTGAAGGATAGGTATGGTACTTTTTCAATTTTCGCCTTTCTTTACAATTCGTGTCAGTTGTAATGGTGTACACATTCCTCTGAAAACTAACTAGCATGTTTGATAAACAATTCAAACCCTGACGCATTGACCCCTAAAGTATTTAGACTTGGCTTGACAATATTAGCTTGGTTGCTGCTAGCCATGTAGCTAGCTATGTTACTCACCACGTTAGCCAACAAACTAGCTAGATACTTTATTATTTTACTAGCGATTGTTTAGCTATCTTACGCTAGATATTCGATTTGTGTTTATTTAGAAGATACATGCCGCCAGACAGAGAAAGAAAGCACAAGGGCACCTTAGGCGCGCGCACGAGCCTTCGCTATCCTCCTCGATAAGTTTACGAGTAGGTTCTTGTCAGCAGTAACGTTAGTCGTGTTATAACTATAGATAGATAGTGACATCACGGATAGAAGAAGGAGCGGTTAGTTACCAGTATTTTGGTGACATTGTTAGCTAGAGTTAGTTTTCAAAGTTGTCTTGCGGGGATAATTTACCAATGTAGGGTGAGTTAGTGAAATGGTAAACACGTTTGGGAAAGCTTGCTAGCTAAGTTAGCAGGTTTGAAAACACATCTCTCGCTATTTGTCAGTGTTGACTGGGTAAAATTAGGCAGAAGCAAAGGAATGTCCTTGCTAGTAACTGCCCACCAGATCTATTGTGGAGTAAAAAAACTGAATAATGTATCACGAATGTCGATGGTTATAAAACCACAATTGCATTGATTAAATGTTATATAAAAACAGTGGGAGTCAAAGGGGTACAATGTTGACAGACTCAGTCAAGGCATGCCAGCCAGAAACTCCTTCAGTGGTAACAGCTAACGTTACTTATTTAAATCATACACAGGGAGTCTTGAATGGTAAACAAACACCCCTTAGAACTTGGACATGTGTAGTCAGGGTCGGTCTTGTCCTGTTTCTCCTCCTAAATATACTATAGATTGGTTCATGGAGAAGGGTAACAGTAGCTGGGACTGGCATCCTCTGATCCTCGAGGTTAGTTTCCCTTTTGATCTTCCTATCCATCTCTTTCTCCATTCCCTTTCTATATCCATATCTTCTCTTGCCCCTTTCTCTTTGTAAGGCTGCCTGTACACATACAAAGGGTGCTCTACCCTCCCAGCTCAGCCCCCCTTTGTTTTCCAGGCTTAAGTCTCCCTTTGGCCTCATTGGGGGGTGATGATGATGGGGCTGAGACTCTAAAACAGAAATCCCCAACCCCAGCAGTTTTCAAACTGTGCTACGGAAGTGCCTAACCCCCCAGGGTTATGCAAACTGTTTTAAAGGGTACATTAGAGGAAGGAAATCTGTAATGGCAGAAAACCACATCTGATCACCACAGTCAACATTCAGGATATCGTCCTGTCTTTTTTGACAATAAGTACCCATGTTAGAGAGCTAACTGGTTAAATGCGTGACCACAAGTTATTATAAAGACCAGAATGGGTTGTGGGTTAAAAAGGTTTTGATACAATTGTTTTCACTAACATGCATCTTGTAAAACAAAGGATCTCTTCACACAATTTGGGTAAGGCCTTTACTGAGCGGAGATTAGAGAAGTTTAAAGAGTTTTGTACAACTGCCTTTCTCACTCAGTCTCTCTCTTCCTCCCCAGATAAAGCCATGCCGTGGGACCGCCCAGTTTCTGAGCTCGCAATGGTGATCTGAAGCCCCAGTGTGGACGTGTCACATCCACACTCGCCTACCCACAGACACACACACGGACTGAGCCCCCCAGCAAGTGTGTGCGATGGACAGGTGTAAGCACGTGGGGCGGCTCAGGCTGGCCCCAGACCACTCCATCCTCAACCCCCAGAAGTGGCACTGCGTGGACTGCAACACCACAGAGTCGGTGTGGGCCTGCCTGGGCTGCGCCCACGTTGCGTGCGGCCGCTACATCGAGGAGCACGCCCTGCAGCACTTCCTGCAGCATCGCCACCCGTTGGCCATAGAGGTCAACGAGCTCTATGTCTTCTGCTACCTATGTGACGACTACGTGCTCAACGACAACGCGACGGGAGACCTCAAGCTGCTGCGCTCCACGCTCAGCGCCATCCAGAGCCAGCGCTACGAGGTCACCACCCGCTCAGGACGCACTTTGAGATCGGCTAGCGCTCCGCCCGACGCCCCCCAGCCCTGCGGCTCCAGCGAACTGCAGCTGAGGGACGAGGACCGCATGTTCACGGCGCTCTGGCACCGCCGCCGGGCACTGATGGGTCGAGTGTTCCACACCTGGTTCAGCCTAACGGAAGGGGGGAAGAGGAGGGAGGAGGAGGAGAGGCAGAGAGAGGAGGAGGAGAGGCAGAGGGAGGAGGAGGAGAGGCATAGAGAGGAGGAGGAGAGGAGGAGGAAGGAGTTGAGGGAGAGGAGGAAGACGTTGAAGAGGCAGCTACAGGAAGCGTTGGAGAGCGCTCCACCCAGGAAGAGTCACCGCCTGAGGAGAGCCAGCCAGAGAGCTGCTGCCGCCGCTGCTGTCACCCCCTGCCCCACACGAACACGCACCACTTACACACCCCAGACCCCCCTCGCCCCCCAACCAAGAACCCAGAGCCCCGCCACTCACACCCCCAAGAGAATGGGCCGCCCCCCTAAAACCTCCGCGCCCAAACCCTCTCGCTACTCAACCCCCTCTTCTTCCACCAAAGGCAAACCCAGAGCCTCCTCTGCCCAAGCCCGGACTGCCCCCTCTCCGGCCCCCCGCCGTGCCCCCTCCAAACAGGGCGACTCGCCCCTCAAACGGCGGCCCACTGTCACTCCGGGTGTCACGGGTCTGCGTAACCTAGGCAACACGTGCTACATGAACTCCATCCTACAGGTGCTGAGCCACCTTCACATCTTCAGGGAGTGTTTCCTCCGGCTGGACCTGACGCAGGCCCTGGAGCTGCTGGCCTCGGCTGTTCACGGCCAGCTGGTGGTTCCCAGCCCCGGGGGCCCTGTGTCGTCCTCCCCGCTGGCCCAGAGGAGAGGCCCCCAGGTGGGTGCTGGGCTAAGCGGGGGGGCCTCCAGGGCCCGGAGCATGGAGCTGATTCAGCCCAAGGAGCCCAGCTCCAAGCACATCTCCCTGTGCCATGAGCTGCACACACTCTTCCAGGTGATGTGGTCGGGCAAGTGGGCGCTGGTGTCGCCCTTCGCCATGCTGCACTCGGTGTGGCAGCTGATCCCAGCCTTCCGGGGCTACGCCCAGCAGGATGCCCAGGAGTTCCTGTGTGAGCTACTTGACAAGGTGCAGCACGAGCTGGAGAGCACAGGGACTCGCACGCCGCACGCTGGTGTGTCAACCGGACAGAGACATCTCATCAAGCAGGTGCTCAGCATAGTCAACACCATCTTCCACGGTCAGCTCCTCAGCCAGGTAAGAGAGAGAGAGGCACACACTCTCCCAAACACAGATATACACAGACTGATACACACTTTTATACTGATAAACACACACACTTTTGCAATTCACCAGTCTGGACATGGTTTAAAAGGGATTAAAGGGCCTTTACATTTATTAGTAGTGATCTTACTGGAGGGATTTGGATGGGAGGTTTTACTGCACATTGTGCGTGACTGTTACCACATTTTTGTCTTGATAGTAATATAAAATAAATATATATAAAATACAATATGCCAAAATGATACTGTCTAAATGTGCTTGGCTCCAATCAAGAAATGGGGACATTTCAATGGCAGATCAACACATTCTGAAGCTCCGTCATTTTAATAGTTAATGGAAGGGTAAATCCATTTGAATTCATAAACTTTTCGACAGAACCCCTTTTGATTTGAACGAAACCTTCCATACTTGCCCATTGTAGAACGGCTCAGAAAGTGACTTTTTGGACCCGAATGCCAAAACACTTGAGATAAAAGTGCTCGAAGTTGACCCCTTTTGCATACCATACCAAGAGACATCCATGTCTTCATCAATGGAAAAGATAAATGGTTGAGATTTATATAATTTTAAAGTTTACAAAAAGCGTTGTCAAACTACTTTATAATTACTTGATTTTTGTTTTGTTATTGACATTTTTTAACCTCTACCGTTCAAAAGTTTGGGGTCACAGAAATTTCTTTGTTTTCCATGAAAACATACATGAAATGAGTTGCAAAATGAATAGGAAATATAGTCAAGATGTTGACAAGGTTAAAAATAATGATTTTTAATTGAAATAATAATTGTCCTTCAAACTTTGCTTTCGTCAAAGAATCCTCCATTTGCGGCAATTCTCCAAGATGTTAGCCAATCAGTCTATCCGTTTGTGTGATCCTGTGACCCTGATCCTGTTTACAGAAGCAAATACTTTTTATGTGAAGGTGGGTGCTGTATATAACAACTATTATTTTTAGATCTCAGTCTCTATTTTTACGAAATTTACTTGTACAAAGATTTCGGATTGAGAATGCCTTTATTTTTTTCTATACCTTTCTGGAGTTGGAGCTCGCCGAGTCAGGAACGTCTGTCTGCGCGCAGGCCTGCTACGCGAGCGCCGGTGCGCACTGAAGGCTAGGAGCAGAGAAGTGGTTATCGGATTGGAAAACCTGATGCGCTGTGGGAAAATCTACGTCTACAGGTCGTTGCTGAAAGACCTCTAAAAACCATATTATGTATCTGTTACTGTGCCTGCTCTTTACTCAAAGCCATCCTGGATTAAATAGGCTGAATGATCAATGGGTGAGTGAATAATCTTCGCCTTATGCCCTACAATTTGCAAACACTCCGACGAGACCATGTCAATACCACCAGGAACTTGGTCTCTCTCTGCAATTACATTTGTACCACTCTCAAACGCAACTGGACCTATACTTGATGGCATTCTTCCAAAATCAAAAACTATTGTATTACTTTTTTTCCTGTGTCGAAAGACTCAGTTCATCTTATTGAAAATGGTGCTGGCTCCACCAAGTCCTAACTCATTGGGCAATTGAGATATATTGTTATGCTTTTATTGTTGATCTCTGGTAACGTGCGACCAAACCCTGGGCCGGTAGATACCCTGCAATCTCTACTGACTCCCTATGATTTTGAAAACAGAGCAGGTTTTGGCCTCTTGCATGTTAACGTCAGAAGTCTATTTCCAAAAATAGACATGATTTAGAATATGCAGACGTAATGGTTTTATCAGAAACTTGGCTAAAGAAATCTGTGTCAAATAACTCAATTTCTATTGATGGGTACACCGTTTTTTAGAAAGGCTCGGGTGAGTAAAAGGGTTAGAATTGATATGATATCCGAGTTTAACACCTCTGAAATTCTCTCGATTACCAAAGCCAAACATTTTGAATTGCTTGCGGTTAAAGTGAACGTATATAAGGACTACCACATCACTGTAGTCTGCTGCTACAGACCGCCCTTGGCTTCGGGAGACGCACTTAACTCTCTTTCTGATGTCCTGCACAAGCTAAATGACTCTGAATTCATTATTTTAGGAGATTTGAACTGGGACATGCTTAGATCTGTATCAAACTCTTTTAAAGAACTGTGTGACTCTGAATCTCGCTCAATTAATTAATGTGCCTACAAGACCAAATCCCAGAGCACCTAACAAATCCACGCTATTGGACATTATGCTAATCAATACCCCTCACATATACACATCAACTGGGATATTCTGTAATGATATCAGTGATCACTGTGCAATTGCTTGTGTTAGAAATACAAAAATGACCCAAGCCAAACAACGTTATATTTTTAAAAGACGTTTTAGACAGTTTGATGAGCAAGCGTTCTTACATGATCTGTACCATTAATATTGACAGAGTAAGTCTGATTCCCAATGTTGACACTGCCTGGGACTATTTTTATATGACATTTGTGTCGATTTGGGATAAGCATTCCCCAGTGAAGAAATTTTGAATCGGTGGAGGGGACAATCCCTGGTTTTCAGATAACTTGGCAGAATTAATTAGAAAGATATACATCTCTTGGGCTCAAGCTAGACATACAAATGCTCCTGTTGACTGGACCTCCTTCAGAGCGCTAAGAAACAAATGCACAGGATTGATCAGGAAGTCCAAATCAGATTACTATTTAAATGCTGTCACAGAGAGCCTAAACAACCCTACCAAGTTCTGGAAGCTAATCAAATCAGTGTCATGTTCTAATGTATCCTCTGGCCTTCCTGACCATTTAATGATGGATTCTAATGAAGTGAAGGATAAAGCTGATTTTGTAGGGGTTTTTAACAATCACTTCATATCTGCTGGTTCAGTTTTTGATAATGGTGGGGCCCAGGCCTCTAATGTAAGCTCTGTTCCAGTCAACTATGATATAGGCCCTCGTGTGAACCATTTTAACTTGGAGCCTGTTTCTTATACTGAGGTCTGTAAAGCACTAAAGGCTATAGACACTAAAAAGTATGCAGGTCCAGACAACCTGGACCCCTACCTCTTAAAGATAGCAGCTGGTATTATTACTGAACCTGTTGCTCACATTTTCAACTTAAGTCTCTTGACCAATTCCATACCCAGCATTTGGAAATCAGCTTATGTCCACCCACTACTGAAGGGTGGAGATCCCTCAGATGCTAATAACTATCGTCCTATCTCCAAACTCCCTATCCTAGCCAAAGTCTATGAATCCCTAGTGAACTCACAGTTAAAAAACTTCTTAATTGAAAAGAACATACTAAGCGAGGTTCAGTCTGGCTTTAGATCGGGGCATAGTACCACAACTGCAGCTATGGCAGTGGTAAATTACATTATAAATGCACTTAATAAAAAGCAACATTGTGTTGCTCTGTTTGTGGATTTATCAAAGGCATTTGATTCAGTTGACCATTAATTGTTGCTAGCTAGACTCAGAAACATTGGTCTCAGTGACGGGGCAGTAAATTGGTTTAGGAACTATCTTTCTGACAGAACACAATGTGTATATACTGACAATCACAAGTCTAGCTTTCTTGAGATTAGTAGAGCTGTGCCCCAGGGTTCCATTTTAGCTCCTGTGTTGTTCTCAATTTTTATTAATGATTTGGGAAATGGGATGCAACCAGCAAAGTTACATATACAGTATATCACAAAAGTGAGTACACCGCTCACATTTTTGTAAATATTTGAGTATATCTTTTCATGTGACACTGAAGAAATGACACTTTGCTACAATGTAAAGTAGTGAGTGTACAGCTTGTATAACAGTGTACATTTGCTGTCCCCTCAAAATAACTCAACACACAGCCATTAATGTCTAAACCGCTGGCAACAAAAGTGAGTACACCCCTAAGTGAAAATGTCACATCTGGTGGCTTATCCATTAAAAAGGTGTTATCCTACAAATACCTAGGTATTTGGTTAGATGACAAGTTGTCCTTTAAAGTTTATGTGGATAATCTTGTGACAAAGCTTAACTTGAAATTGGGTTTTTATTTTTGTAATCAGGCTTGCTTTCCACTTATGCCTAGAAAGAAGCTTGTTCAGGCCTTTCTCTCTGTAATTGATTATGGTGACTTGTTGTATATGCATGCAACCTCATCTGTCTTACCGAGACTGGACTCTGTTTATCGTGCATCCTTGCGCTTTATTACAAATGCCAAGTCACTCACCCACCATTGCACATTGTACCACATGGTAGGTTGGACCTCACTTTATATGTGCAGAAAGATACAGTTGTATGTGTTCATCTACAAAGCTCTTTTGGGTAAACTCTCTCTTTACCTCTGTAGTCTGGTCTCCTTCACCACCAACAGTTACCATACCCGGTCTGCTAGGTAGCAACCGCTGTGTCCGATTTCAAAAAAGCTTTATGGCAGAAGCACACCATGCAATAATCTTACAGCGCTCAGGCACCAAAACAAGCCATACAGATACCCGCCATGTTGTGGAGCCAACAAAAGTCAGAAATAGCATTATAAATATTCACTTACCTTTGATGATCTTCATCGGAATGCACTCCCAGGAATCCCAGTTCCACAATTAATGTTAGTTTTGTTCGATAAAGTTCATCTTTATGTCTAAATACCTCCTTTGGTCCAGACAAAGTCAAAACAGTTCCATTAGAGTTCGTAGAAACATGTCAAACGATGTATAGAATCAATCTTTAGGATGTTTTTATCATAAATCTTCAATAATGTTTCAACCGGACAATTCCTTTGTCTTTAGAAATGAAAAGGAACAGAGCTCACTCTCACGGCCGCGCGCCTGACTTAGCTCATGGCATTCTGCCAGACCCCTTAGTCAAACAGCTCTTATTCGCTCCCCCCTCACAGTAGAAGCCTGAAACAAGGTTCTAGACTGTTGACATCTAGTGGAAGCCTTAGGAAGTGCAATCGGACCAAATTTACACTGTATCATGGATAGGCAAAGACTTGAAAACCTACAAACCTCAGATTTCCCACTTCCGTGTTGGATTTTTTCTCAGGTTTTCGCCTGCCATATGAATTATGTTATACTCACAGACAACATTCAAACAGTTTTAGAAAACACTCTGAAGTTTCTATCCAAATCTACTAATAATATGCATATCTTAGCTTCTGGGCCTGAGTAGCAGGCAGTTTACTCTGGGCATGCTTTTTATCCGAATGTGAAAATAGCGCCCTCAGCCATAAGAACCTCTTATGGCTGTGATCCCCGTACAGGGATCAACATCCGGGGAAATTTCAGAGTGACTAACTAAAAATACAACGTCGTAACATTAAACATTCTTGAAAATGCAAGTGTCTTACATCCTTCAAAAGATTAGAATCTTGGTAATCAAACTACGTTTTCCGATTTAAAATAGCTATTACAGAGAACAAATGCCATGCTTTTGTTTGAGAAGAGCGATCAACAATAACAAACATTTTCCGCCATGACAGTTTTGACAAATTCACATCTGAAGGTAAAATTATGACTTACATTCTGATATCTTGCTCTTATTTCTCTTCCTGAGGGTCCCAGTGATCAAAGGAAGTGCCGTTTTCTTTGATAAAATCCATTTTTATAGCCTAAAACGAAACATTTTGTAAACCGTTTGTGTCGTGATTTCCATCTCTATCAACTTTTTACGGAGCATTCGACGTAATTACACACAATAAACAATCGTTTATCTAGTCATGGTTGGTTCCATTGCAATCTTCTGGATATTTGTAACACAGCCAAACTTTATTGTTTTTTTTGCGGGGTGTATTGACCGAAGTGAACTGATTTGAAGACAACGAGCAATGAGTTCATTGCGCACCAATAATATTAGCCAAGCTTCGTTGATTGACTGTATTTCTGCCCAATGACCACTGATCTTCTTGAAATCCAGCTGGGTAGATAGCCAATGAGCTGAGGTAAACGCCAGTATGTGATGGTTATGGGTTGGACCACCATCCCTTGTTTGTAAACGCACGCGTAAAGAAAACATTCTCGCCATTGACCAACAGACTATTTGCAGTCACGCTTGTTACGCACAGCGGTGTTTTGGAAAGTAGTATTTTGGAAAGTGTTTTTGGCGAATAAATCAGGGAAAGCGAAGTCCAAGTCTATGTATACAGATTTGCACCAGATTATAGAAGAGATTGATCGGGAAAGTGAGACAGATTTTTTGTTTGAGGAATCTTTGAGTGAACACATTTATGATCCAAACATTGAGGAGCTGTTTCTGCAAGGACAGGACGTACTTCTGGACTGGTAAGTGCTAATGCCGTTTTATGAAATATAAATATATATTATATTTTTTTGCAAAAAATATTTTTTTTTTGCAATTTGCAATGAAATGTGTAAAGTACACATTGGCTATAGTGTGTCTGTGTGTATGTATGTGTACGACCCATAACCTGTGTGTGTTGTTTGTTTGTTTGTTTGTTTGGGTGTGTATGTCAGATATATATATATTTTACATTTTTTATTCAAATGGAATGGAGTAGAACAGCAAACACACACATATGTGTTCATATGCCACAGTTCATTACTGCAGGCATGACTGTGCCTCAGGGCCAAAAGGGCAAAGCATGGAGGCGTCGTTGTGTTCTGTGTCGCATGAAGTCCCCCATCACCTGCACCACTTGTTCAGTTTGCCTCTGCTTTACATCAGAAAGAGACTGCTATGGGACATGGCACAGGCAGCAAAATATTGTGTAGAGGACTTCCCAAGGGTCTACCCCCGTTTTTTATTTATTTATTCTAATATATTTTTTGTGTGTTAGAATTGCTTTTTGATATGTTGTATATAGTTATTTGCACTGTTGTATATAGTTATAGGTAATTTCACCAATTCGGCCACTTAGGTACATTAGGGCAACTTGTGTGGGACACCTGGGTGACTTCATGCTAAATGTCATGTAGCTCGCCCATTCCTGAAGTTATCAGTCTGAAACTTTGCACACCTACAGCTGACCTCTTGTGTTATCCATCAAAATTATCTCCAGCATCCTATCTGACTGTGTGGCTATTCTAGTACATGTGAAAGATGATGCTACAACAATAAAAAACGTATGCTCTTTCTTTCTCTTTTCTTCCACCAGATCTACTGTGTTATATTCTCCTACATTCAATTAACATTTCCACAAACTTCAGAATGTTTCCATTCAAATGATACCAAGAATATGCATATCCTTGCCTCTGGGGCTGAGCTACAGGCAGTTAGATTAGGGTATTTCTTCAGGCGGAAATTGAGAACAAGGGATGCAGCCATAACAAGTTATTAATGGAATATCTACATAGGCATACAGAGGCCCATTATCAGCAACCATCACTCCTGTGTTCCAATGGCACGTTGTGTTAGCTAATCCAAGTTTATCATTTTAAAATGCTAATTGATCATTAGAAAACCTGTTTGCAATTATGTTAGCACAGCTGAAAACTGTTGTTCTGATTAAAGAAGCAATAAAACTGTTCTTCTTTAGACTAGTTGAGTATCTGGAGCATCAGCATTTGTGGGTTCGATTACAGGCTCAAAATGGCCAGAAACAAAGACTTTCTTCTGAAACTCGTCAGTCTGTTCTTGTTCTGAGAAATGAAGGCTATTCCATGTGAGAAATTGCCAAGAAACTGAAGATCTCGTACAGTAAGGTGTACTACTCCCTTCACAGAACAGCGCAACCTGGCTCTAACCAGAATAGAAAGAGGAGTGGGAGGCCCCGGTGCACAACTGAGCAAGATGAAAAGTACATTAGAATGTCTAGTTTGAGAAATAGACGCCTCACAAGTCAACTGGCAGCTTCATTAAATAGTACCCACACAACACCACTCAACGTCAACAGTGAAGAGGCGAATCGGGGATGCTGGCCTTCAAGGTCATTTACAACATTAACAATGTCTACACTATTTCTGATCAATTTGAGGTTATTTTAATGGACAAAATATGCGCTTTTCTTTCAAAAACAAGGGAATTTCTACGTGACCCCAAACTTTTGAATGGTAGTGTATATTTTTAAAGAAATTATAAAATAGTTTCACGACCCTGTTTGTAAGCATTTTAAATTATATAAAACTCAACCATTTATCTTTCCCAGTGATAAAGACATGGATGTCTCACCCTGTAGGGTGGGGTATGCAAAACTTTGAACACCTTTTATCTCCTGAATGTTTTCAGGTCCAAAAATCAATTTCAGACCACTTCTTCCATGGCCAAACATGTATGGAAAGGTTTGTTTAAATCAAAAGGGATGCTCTCTAAAAGTGATTGAATTCAAATCGATTTACCCATAAGAGAGTGCGTGAGTGTGACTGAACGTGTGTACTTTCTGCTTCGGTGTGTGAAAGAGAGGAGTGTCTTGAGTTCTCTGAGCATACACCCACACCTGCTCTTTCCTAACAAGGGTGTGTGTGTGAGTGGGGGGGCAGTGTTTCTAAAGCTGTGTATCTCAGACAATCCAGTTCCTGTGTGTGCTACTGCGTTAGTTAGCTCAGCTGCCCTTGGCTTGCCTTCACACAACTCTCTTTCATCCTCAATTTCTCCCTCTCACTCTTTCGCCCCTCAACTCTCTCTTTCTCCCTCTCTCTCTGCCCCACCTCTTTCTCTCTCTTCTCTTCCCCCTCCATCAGGTGACGTGTCTAGCATGTGACCACCGCTCCAACACGGTGGAACCTTTCTGGGACCTATCGCTGGAGTTCCCCGAGCGTTACCACAGCAACAGCCGGGAGAGCGCAGCGCAGGTCTCGTGCCAGCTGACGGAGATGCTGGCCAAGTTCACGGAGACCGAAGCCCTGGAGGGCAACATCTACGCCTGCGACCAGTGCAACAGTGAGTGACAGAGGCACACATACACAAACGTACACAGTGAGCACACACAAACACGCATTCATTCAATGGTATGTTTGTTAGAGGTACAGTAATTTTGCCAAAGCAGTTAGTTTTCTCGATTTTTCTGTCTGCATGTCAAACTACCATTCAGTGCTATAGTTAGACTGAGTGAGTATTCACATAGCCCTGTCCAGAGCATGTGGCCGGAGCTGGAGCGGAGAATGCTAAATTTGACTTGAGCGAGTTTCCCAAAGGCTGGAGCGTCGGCCTTCTCGCCCAGTCCAATTTCGCTCCAGTAGCGCTCACTTCACAAGCTCAGGGCATGCCCGGACCAGCATGCATTTGTAGTCTACTTGTGTGCTGCATTATCCCCTGGCTTTAGTTACTGTTATCTAGTATGCTAAATCTTTTCAGAAAGGAACTGATAAAACACACAGGTGAAAAATCAAGGTGCCTTACAAAGATGAGGAGCAAGAGAGGGAGTGCAGTGATGTAGTGTCCACAACTAAAGAATCACTGGGGAATCTGAAGACAGGTATCCCGAAAGCATGATGGTGTACTTAGTACGTGCACACGCTAACAGAAAGGAATGAGTTTGTGGTAGCTAGCTAAGTGTGTCATTGTAGCAAAGTATTTATAAACAAAAAAATTGATCTCTTAAACCCCCTAAGGTCGATATCCGCGCCCTGTGGAAATCTTATTAGCATAATACAAAAGTTCCCATAAAAATCTGTTTAAGCTAGATAGTTTTTGTGGCATTGGATGCGTCTCCATCCACTGCATCTGCCTATGTCGCATTTCCGCATCTGCGGTGAAGGGTGACAGAGCTAAGAGCGGTGTTTCTCACCATGAGATATCCCGAAAATTGGTCTTCACACAAAATCGTCTGTAGCGTGTGAACGGTTTGGCGCTCAAACTATTACGACCCCTCTATGGACAGATGACCCCTCTCACGTACATGATGTTGTTCTCAGTTTTGCTCTCTGACCCCCACAAACTGCTTGGGACTCGTCTGAAGTCGGTACAGCCGATCTGCCAACTTCTGTCTGTAGCATCCAAACAGTTTGGGCTACACACTAATATGACCCTTCTGTGCGAAGGTGAGACTCTCACGACTAGGTTGGTTGTTTTGCTCTAGGAAGCCCACAGGCCTCACGACTCGTCTAAAGGTCCCCCGGTACCAGATGAAAAAATTAGTGGAAGTATATATGGAGACCGTTTAGTGCCAGAAATAAGGTGTTAAATACATGAAAAAAAAAGAAAAAAAAATGTTTGCTGATCTTTCTTATATCTCTCAGATATAGGACAGACATTTAAAAACAAACTTCCTTTAGATTTTTTTTGGGGGGGGGACTATTTGTTCCATGTAGTGAATATTTGTTCCATGTAGTGAATCTGTTATTCATTGCGTTTGTATGGGCTAATAGCAGTAAGGCCAAAACATGTTTTTCATTAAAAAGATGTATAAATTGTGTTGATACTTCAAGGGGTCTTAAAATTCCAAATCAAGTAGCAAAAGGATCCTTGGTATGACACTTAAAACAATTCCATATAGCTTAGTAGAACCCCCCACCCCGGCTTAGACAGTATTTAGAGCCAAAAATAAGGGGTTAAATACATGTAAAAAAAAAAAAATATATATATATATATATATATATACCGTAATAATATCAAATGTTTCCTGATCTTATATCTCAGATATAGGACAGATACTTCAGAACAAATTACATTTTTATATATTTTTGGGAACTATCTGTTCCATGTAGTGAATGTTATTCAATGCGTTTGTATGGGCTAATAGAATGAAGGTCCCCCCCCAAAAATGTATCAAATTATAATATATTTTTGTTATAGTCCAACGGGTCTTAAAATTCCAAATCAAATAGCTAAATGATCCTGTGATGCCCGGGGTTACTGTAGTAAAACCACCCGAACCTCACTCACTTAGACAGGGCAAAGACTCTGGGTTAAATGTTTAGTTCATTTTTGTTCTATTATCTATACAATAGGCCATCATTGGTTTTGGCTCAATAGGCCTAGCATATTCTCTTTCAAGGAGGTAAGCACTGCTCCATGAGCGATGAGTGGGATTTCCACACGCTCAACTCCTCATTACTCTGGCACTGTCTGAGGTGTCCCTCTAGTGTGCAAGTTGGGTTAGTGTGGGTTAATGCTCACTCTTGTCTCTAGGTAAGCGGCGGAGGTTCTCCTCCAAGCCTGTCATCCTGACTGAAGCTCAGAAACAGCTGATGGTTCACAAACTGCCTCAGGTCCTGCGCCTGCACCTCAAACGCTTCAGGTACTGACCGCATTATGACCACACGATGACTATAACACACCCATGCACCTCAAACACTGCAGGTAACCATTGAGCACATAGCAACTGCTCAAGAACCATAACACAACCATGCATTTGAAACACCCTAGCTGTCTTATTTGGTGATTTGGTCTGTTGATGTGCTTGTGATTGGTTGTCAGGTGGTCTGGGAGAAACCACAGGGAGAAGATCGGGGTCCACGTCAGCTTTGACCAGCTCCTCAACATGGAGCCATACTGCTGCAGAGACCCCTCCCCCAAGGGCTCGCCATGCTCCAGTCCCGCCCCTGCCGGCTCCCCGAGCCCCAAACACTTCCTGTATGAACTGTCCGCTGTGGTGATGCATCATGGGAAGGGCTTCGGCTCTGGCCACTACACTGCCTACTGCTACAACAAAGAAGGAAGTAAGAACATCTCACTCACTAGCAAAATACATTTTTATGTAAAAGATTACAAATACAAAGGTGACACACACAACCTTCTCTTGATACATTTTCTTGGAATTGACCTACATCTAATACCCTTTCTCTCTTCTCCCTCTGTCAGGGTTCTGGGTCCACTGTAATGACTCTAAGCTGAACGTGTGTTCTGTGGAGGAGGTATGTGGTGCCCAGGCCTACATACTCTTCTACACGCAGCGCTTCACTCAGGACCAGGACCCACTGAGCCCCGCCCCAAACCCTCCTCCTTTGTACCTCAGCAGTCCAGTGACATGACATCATTACATTACCACCACCACCAAAACATCTCAACCCCCCCTCTCTCACGCTCTTTCTTTGTGTTCATTTTATCTCCTCTGGGGGGAGGAATGATAATTTTATCATTTATTTTTCTAAAAGACACAAAGGACATAGTCTCAAAGGACATTTCTTTTTGTCTTTGTGAATTTCTTGTACATGTTGTTTTATATGCGTTTTAAAAGAAAAGGAAAACGTGTTTGATAGTGTACAGGTTTATTTTATCAAGAGTATCAGCCAAGTTGTGCGTTGTATTATAGACACGCCTTTACAGGAGTAGAGACAGACTTTGGCCAGGTGTGACTGTGTAATCTAGTTCAGATTTATTCAGGTGTCAACCTTCTGCTCTTCTGTGCTCTGTTTTTATTTTTCTCAAATGATTTGAATCAACTAAAATGTTTCTCACAGCCACTTTAGACAGTTGACTAAGGGATGTCAGTCAGTCAAATTCTCAACTGGAATGTAGACTGAAACAGATAATTCCCTCCATAAATAGTCTTTTTAGAGTTTAACCCCTTTAGTTTCGCCAGAGACGTAAGGGGAAGCGAGACACCTCCCTCGCTCCTATCTTCTGGTTCATCTTAATTTATCCACCATCTTTGGTATCGCTCTCTGTAGTAAGTCCGGTCGGTCAGGAAATGGTTCATAATTGACTACTGACCTCACGCCAAAGCACGAGGGAAACGTTTAAAAAGTATCTCAGCTTCTCCAAAAACAATTACAGAACATTTGCAAGATATATTCTTTGACTGGTTTTGGAAAATCTATTTTATAACCAGTTTCCAAAGGGATGTTTGTTTTTAGCTGAATAATGCCCTCTGTTCAGAATGTGGTGCTGGTGTTTTTAGGCTTGTTGCCGCCTAACTTTTGGTTGGCATCCCTACAGCAGATGCGGCTGCCACAGTCATAATTGTCATAGAAAAGTGCCCTTCGTTATCAGAACATATCTATTTTTGTAGTTCCTTTGCCAGAAGTGTATTTGGTATCAGTTCTTTGTAGCAGAGACTGTGAAATGCAGTCCTACCCAGGCCAGCATTTAGAATGTATTTTTGTATACTTGAACATCGAGGATGTTTCACAAAAGTTGTTTAAAAAAAAAAAAAAAAAAAAAAAAAAACAGGGCCACTGACTGTTCGATTTTTATAGTTTTGTAATTGATTCCTTCCCCCTCTAGTTGTTTGGAATCACCAGCAGGTCTGACCCGTCTCTCCTGTGTGTGTGTGTGTGTGTGTGTATACCAGCATGTGTTCACACAATATAGTTGGCTCTGTATAATGTAAGTATAAAATAGCCAGACTGATGCAAGTAGATCCTTGCTGTGTGTTTGTGAGAGATCTCCATGCTGGTACTAGCTTAACTGCTCTCAACCTAAATGCTGTTCATCTCTAGATTCACCTTTTGGGGAGAATTCAAAGCACATTTCCACCCGATATGTTTGTTGGCATTGTGCTCATACTGCCTCGGGTGTGTATACATTTATGGAAGTGATACTATGCAAATTCTTACCTCAATTTTTAGAGAATTACCTCATGAGAATATATTTTCATTTTTCTAAGAAAACACTAATTTCTTGTGTACTTTTTTAAAATCTGCACCACTTAATTCAGTTAAGGTTCCTACCATGCTGTAGCCCTCACACAATCCCCTTTCACTTGACTAAATAGGGCATACATAATGGCTGCCTACTAGACTCAAGATTTGTATATGACGAGACGCTCATGTCTCCCCCCTAACAATGGCAGTCGTTGCCCATAGAAATGCTTTGGACAGATTTTGGTGAGGGTGAAATCTCTTGCTTTGCCTTTTCCTCTGATAGAATCTACTGGACGCCTGCAAGGTTGTGTAGGAACAGTGGGCTCCCGAGTGGCGTAAGACACTGCATCTCAGTGCTAGAGGCGTCACTACAGCCTGGTTCGAATCAGGCTGTATCACAACCAGCCGTGATTGGGTGGCGCACAATTGGCCCAGCATTGTCCGTCATTGTAAATAAGAATTTGTTCTTAACTGACCTGCCTAGTTAAACAAAATAAATATAGACAATCAAGGATATCTTCCCAGTGAAGGAATACAGAGACAATTTTTTTTTATTTCAATAGTTTTCTTCTTACAAAAACATTTCCAGGGAATTCAAAATGAAGCACTACATTTGAGTACATATAGTGGCAGCAGCCATTTCAAAGATATTTTACAAATCGCTTCTCCAGTATTTGTTTCTTAGATGAGTGCAGTCCCCTCCCTGTATCATGAAGCCAAACATACAGCTGTAGATGCATGGTTGTCTAGTCGTCATCGTTCCCACCCGGAACTCGAAAGGGAGTTGTACAATTTCAGGGTTCTGACTAGTAACAGTCAGGACCCAATGACCAGAACACTGTAGGGTCAGGCTGAAAGACCGCAGTCTGAACCAGGAACTGTATAGCAGTAAGGGCCAGGAGTTTTTCCTGATCAGGTCACATGATTAGGAAACACTCCCTTCCCTATGCATACTTCGAGGGAGAGGAGGGTACTTTATTTTGGTAAGGAAAGGTTTGTTTCTTCACATTCTTACTGGGTCTAAATACTGGGTGTTCTAAGCAGTTGAACTGTAACAGTTTGAGATTCTATAGCAGTTCCGGCTTAAGAAGATTGCAGAGACACCACTGTGTCCACAGATCCCTCTAGCAAGGGGGAAAATGACGACTAAGCTTTGTGGTTCAATGTCACCAAAATAAGAGGGAAAGAAAGATTCAGCCGCTGCTACATAAGCTAGTCCCTCCATGCTTACTCTTAAGTAGCGGTAAAATGCATTGTGAGGTACCTTACAGCAGCATCTTTCATAGCCCTTACTGGCTGCTCTCTGCCAAGGTGGGAGAAATGGGAAGAGACCAAAGGAAGGTTCTGTATTTAGATGCTGTTTTTCTGTTGAAGTGCAGGCAGATGGTTCAGTGTGTATTCTCTGTATTGGGGTGGAGGGGTTGTGGTGCGGTTTGAAAGAGGTTGGGTTCAATAGTCGTCCCCTCGGCTCACCACCTCCTTGCAGGTGGGCCTGAGCAGGATGGTGTGCTCGAACTGGGCGGTGTAGGAGCCCTTGGTGTCGCAGAGCGGGGGGTAGGGGTCCACGATGCCCAGGTCGCACAGGTTCTTCAGGGCCATCAGGTACTTGCTCTCCCCCAGCCGGTCCAGCCAGCGCCGGCAGAACGCCAGCGTGCCAAAGTTCTCGTTGATCACGTTCAACAGGTGCTTCGCCCGGGGGAGTCTGGGGAGAGAGAGGGGTAGAGATAGAGGGTGGAATACACAGTCCAGTGTTCACACAGGCAACCAACTTACCTGATTGGGACGTGTCCCACATCAAAGTTTTTCATGTAATGAGAACACTCCATGTCATCATGGACCACGCCCTTCCCTGTGCTGCCAAATGTCTCGATGGCGTACACCTCTCCCTCCTGGTGGTGCAAAAGAGGGAATCAGTCAGAAAAATGCACTTATTGGGGTAGGACACTGCCGCAGTCAACCAAATACATGGGGGCAGGCAATCCTGTTATAGAAATTCCTTTATCATCGATGGCATGCAGGTATTGTGTTACTGGCTAATTGGATCTGGCACGGTTCCTAAGCACATCATTACTCGGTCACCCTCCCACAGCACACCATTAACTCAGCATCATTACCCAGTCACCCTCCCACAGCACACCATTAACTCAGCAGCCCTTTCTAACCTCGCCTTCCTATCTCCCTCCTTGCTCTTCAAACGCTCAGTAAGACAGATACACACCTCCATCCTGGTAGCTTCTCCTCCTTTGACAATGGGGACAGTCTTGCCTGCATGTATCCTGTACTGGCCAATTGAGTGGCCGTTCAGGTTTCTGATTGGCTTCACTGGAAATTATCCAAATTAACATTTGTGAGGAATTATATTCGGTCATAAATTACAACAAATTCACTGTGTGTGTATATATATATATATATATATATATATTCAGTAGCTCAGTACCTTGGTATGTTTTGCCGTCAATCTCCACCTCGTACGACTCCATCACTTCCTGAATTCTCTCTCCAACGTCACACAGACGCACGTCGATTCCAGCACACTGATGAAGCATGATTGAGATGAGACTGAACATTTGAACTACACTTACTTCAAAATATATCAAGCGACCTCAGGAATGGATGGCGTGTGAATGGATGTCGGACCTTGATTCCAGTATTGGTGGCGTCTCTCACGGCCTCCAGCAGTTTGTCATACTTTGGGTTGAACGTGACGGTGAAGGCACAGTCAATGATCCGACCTGAAAACACAGTGGGAGTGAGCACAGCATCCTACATGGTCTGAGTGGTTAGTTGTGTGTGTTTATGTGCCAAGTATGTTTTGATGTGTGTGTCAGCTGAACCGTGTGTGTACGGTGGCAGGGGTGTACCGTTGATGTGTGTTCCGAAGTCGATCTTGCAGACGTCGTCGTACTGCAGTACGGTGGGGTCTCCGGCGTTAGGGGTGTAGTGAGCCGCACAGTTGTTCAGAGAGCAGCCGGTGGGGAAGGCCAGGCCTGCATTCAGACCATTCTCCTTGATCAACTTCCTGGAACAGTTCTCCAACCGCTCACTTAAACACAGAGACACACGCACAGAGAAATTAGTTATACAGAAAGAGATGGGATAAATTGATAATGAAGGGATGAAAGCGCAAGAACGGACGTATGCAAAAGATGGAATGCAAGGGAAAAAGACTGACATATAGAAAGAATAGGAAGCAACATCTCAGCTGTGATGATGATGAAGGCTCACCAGATGTCGATCATGGTCATGCCAGGTTTGATGAAGCTGCGGACGTGCTGGCGGACCTGTCTATGGGCCTCAGCAGCCTGTCTGAAGTCGCTCCACATTTCCTCGTTGGCCTTGTCCAGAACTCGCTTCTCTTCATTGGTGGTCCTCCACGCCGCGGTACACCTGCACCAAGGGGAATCAGCAACAAGGTTAGCGGTCAGCACACACACTGTTGTTCCCATCACTGTGTGAGAAATTCACAAGGGGTATCAGCAATGAAGTTAGCAAACACAAACATTTTGTCATTGCACGACTACCTGGAGGATCAACAACAAGGTTAGTGCCCACGCATACATCTTACTCCCCCACCCAGCACCGTGACTGATGGGGAATCAATGCAAGCATGGCTAGAAGATAAACCAAACAAATTATGCTGAGGACGACAAGTGTTTTGGGTGTTGTTAGAGCTGCAATATGTAACTTTTTCAGCGACCTGACCAAATTCACATAGAAAAGTGTTTTATAGATCTGTCATTCTCATTGAACGCAAGACTAAGAAGCGGTTGATCTGTTTTATGTGCGATGTTTCTATGCTTCCTGTTAAGTTTCGTTTTTACTTTCAGTTTTGTAAACCAGTTTCAAACAGCTGAAATGACAATATTTTGGGGTATGAAAATATATTTTACAGCAGTTAAGATTGTACAATGATTCTCTACACTATACTTGCTTGTTTGTTTTGTCGCGAACTATTTGAATTTTAGCAACCAGGAAATGGCGGAGTGATTTCTGCATAGCACATCTTTAAGAGCCCTTTATGTCAATGAGTTTCACATCAGTGAAGAGATCCAAGGTGAAGAATCACCCTTTCACTTCTGTTTGATAACCACACCGACTTATGCATGTATGCCAGGCAGCACGGTTTATTTCAGAACAAACTCAAACCTCCCTCCCCAGTTTGTGTTGAAGGTTGGACAGGTATAGCATGATGATCAGAGGAGCTGCCACTAGTATAACACAGTGCTGGGGAAATAAGAGGCTGGGCCCCGCTTCCACAGTAACCAGGTACAAACTACACACCAAGCCAAGAGTAGGTGTTTTGTGAGATTGTGTGTATGAATCTTACCCATCCTGTAATGGGGGGTATTCACATTCCTGACCGATGGGGAAAACGCCACTTGGATACAAGTCACAGATGGGCACAGACGGAGGGTCAGTCTGAACTTTGGCTGTGAAAGACCGGAAGAAACAAACAGTCACATAACCGTTCATTACTAGTTAATAAACTATCTAGAAGGTTTGAGTTGGAATTCCAGAGGTGACAAAGCAATATTCAGGGAAAAGCCAAACGTGCCCATTAGCCTGAGGACCTGAGGGGAAGGCACTCAGAAGGCTGCAGGGTTATGGTTATGCTCCAGAGTGCAGCAGTACGGCAGAGAGCCAGCCAGTCATATCCATCACTAGATCATAGTCTACTCTCCCATTGCACCATATACATGACCAGACAGAGTGAAAGCCATAACTCTCAAGTGTCAAATGAAATAAGATCAACTCACGTCCTTTCTTCTTTTTCTTCTTCTTCTTCTTTTTGCCTGCCGAGTTCTCCCCCTCGTCTCCATCTGAGAGAAAAAGGGAGGAATTTGAAGTCATTTAGTCATATTCAAATGTCACACCAGAGTTTATCAGCTCCTAACAAGCCATGTATTGGTAGATGTGTATGTAGTTATGTGTGAGGTCATCTCTGCGCTGTCCTTATGGGCCAGACATGTGGATGGTTAAGGTTAAGGGTGGTTAGGATTTGGGTCACAACAACAGGACTGAACCCAGATCAGCTGCTCCACAGCAGGGTGTGAGGAGCCATGGTTGGATCTCGGCCCATGTGGTTCTGGGTCTGCCTAGTATTAGGCTAAGGTAGAGTACTGTTATGGTCTCTTACCATCCTCCCCGTCGTCTTCTTTCTCTTTGTCTTCCAGAGCCTGCTTCTCCAGCTGTTGTGTCACGTCAGCCACTCCATTGCCCTCAGCCTCGGTGCCGGCTGCTGCAGTCATAAATTGCACAGAGACAGATACACATGGGTGAGCTCATTCTATACATCTTACTAACCACGACATGGCGGCCGTGGCGACCACAGCTCCATCACAACAGAGAGCATCCAGGAGACCCGGGGGAGGGGAGGATGAGAGATGTGTTATGTGCGTGCAAGGGAAGGTACTGTCCAGCAGGGAAGTGATCTTTTGGACTGTGGACAATGATCCCATTCCGCAAAGTGTATCCCCGAGGTCAGGGACTTGGCAGGAGGCGAGAGTATTAACATCTGTGTATAACCTTAGGGGCCAGCACACGCCCACGCAGCTAAGCCTGCTTTACTGATGTAAACACACATATTACAAGCTAAATGTTGTGTGTGTCAATTTAAAGGGCAACTGTCTGACATCCATTAGAAAAATGCATGCGAGCTGTAGCTAGTTGAGTTTGTTACAAGAAGATGGGTTGCTCGAAATAGCACATGCTGAGGATAACGTTATGTCAGCAGTAAGTTTGCAGAGTTCAGTGAGCATGCTGTCTGAATCAAAAAGTATCTTGACATTTCATAGCTAGCTAGCAGGCAGCGGGACAATCATTGTGGTCAATCATGCGTAACTAGTTAGTGTTAAATATATACGTTATTATGAAACAGATCATAGTCTGTGATAGTTACAACCTCGATCATCGAAGTCTATGGAATCAAACTGTATTCTGGCGTTTACGTTATGTAAGAAAGTCAACGTTAACATAACAGCATTCCACCACACATTATGAAACATCAAAACTTGGCTTTGAACTTGCTAGCGAATTGTGGAACATGCCAGCAAAGGACTACGAACTGCGGCTAAGTTAGCAATATATCTAGCCAGCTAACTAACTACTAGGTTTGCTTGTATGACTATTTCCGTCTGTTTACTGACATTTCGGCATTGTGGTCAGATTGACAGAAGTAACGTTATCGCCCCATGCTTAGCTATCGAGCTACGGGTGTGTTATGAGAGCGAGGCGTGTTTCATAAGGCCTGGCGCACGATTCACAAGGCACACTCATCCGTGCGGCTCAGCGGTAACTGGCCTGTCTGTAACTCTTACCGGGGCCTGCCGACTTCTTCTTCTTCTTTTTCTTCTTCTTCTTGGCTGTCTCCTCGGAAGGGTCTACCTCCTCTTTCTCTTCTGCATCTCCATTCAGGACCGTCTCTTCTTCGAGCTTCTGCTCGGTTACCTTCTCCTGCACCACATCCGCCATGATTGCAGGCGTTAGTGGAAAAGGAAGCGCGGTGGTTTGTGGGTACGGTGAGTGAGAAACTTGCCGAATCAGCTGAACGCGTGCTGTGCTTGCTGAATGCAAAGTTGCTGTAGGAATTAATTCATGGATCACCATCACAATTATCCTAAAATATGTATCCCCAGAGACAAAATATCATACACAGTGAACAGCCCCGATTCAACAAACCTGGTTAATGTGTTATAAAAATATGTGAATGTATGTTGTACTATACATCTTAATAACCTTTACTTTGTATTATTACGAATGAGAAAAATATTGGCCGCTAGATGGCAGCATGTATTAATACTAGGTAACAAAGGATTTGGAGAAGGGCCCATATATTTCCATACACTTATTCCAGCAGCAGGAGCAATTTAATAATCGTCAGTCACCACACAACAAGAACTCTATTGCAACCAGCTTCCAAATTCTCTCAAGAATAGCCCGACTCCATGCTCTCTGCCCTAGGCTCCTTCCCTGATCTGGGAGAACTGGGAAAGCCAGGTGAGGAAGCAGCACATCCCCAGTAGTAGGGTTCCACCATTCAGTTCAGTTTCACCTTTAATCTGAAGTCTCCGGAAATTAGGAGAGGAAGCCAATTCAGCGTATTGACATGATGCCTGCTGGTTGTTTAAGGATGCTAAGGCTAATTCAATAAAGACAGGAAGCTGTGCCTGCCTGCTCCGTGGTTCTTTCGGGAGAGAGGGATGGAAGTACATCATTTTAAAATGATTGTACAGCTGGGTTGTTGGAGACACACACTACTGCTCTGTTCAGTCTCAATGTGACTTTTGCAGTCTGAAGATGGACATTTTTGCTCTGCCCCTAATAATACCTCCTTCTGTACTTCCACACCAGGGGAAACCATCCTCATTAAGTATGTCAGACAGCCCTCTTTCTTTCTGTTCTCCAGCAGCCTGTCTAGCATGGACTGATTGGGCTTGTGTTTCACAGGGTGGCTGATACTGGGGCGCACACTCCCACAGGGACACAGAGAAGAAAGGGGCTATTTGGTCTACCTCAGACAGACCAATGAGGTTTCAGTTTCACACAGACACACACTAATTGTATAGGAAGTTAACCTGGGACTATTCACAACAGCTAAATGCATTTAAATGTGTGAGAGACGTGTGTGTGTGTGTGTGTGTCTACGCGCTGGGTCTACATGTGGTACAGGGATCACCAGCTGTTCTAGGTCAGACATATTTGGGACTCCACAAAAGGTCAGGTAACCCTCACACTACGCTGACTTTAACCCCATTCCCCCTGGGGTTAGGGTCAGTCTCAGGCAGCTGAGAGAGACAGGGAGAAAGAAAGAGACCGATATAAAAAGAGAGACACAATCAGCTCCAGAATAGCATTTTATTTTACAAATGAAATGTAGGAGGGACAGAACTCACTTCAGGAAGGGGACATATGGGGGAGGGCTGGAAGGCAAGACAAGGCAGACACGGTGAGGGGATGGGTGGGGGGGCAGACACCCTCGGACAAACACAAGCGTAATCATCAATAAGCACATGCTGTCCTTCGATCATCACTCTAATGAATTGTAATCAATGATAGTAGCATTCCAGGACACTCCGTAATAACTGTCCCAAACTCAATCCCCAAATCAATAGTTGGATCACATTCTAGTGAGCATTATGGAAACACAGATGCTGAGACTAGGGATAGAGAATTTATTTGTATTTTTTTTTTTTTTTTTTTATGTAACCTTTAATTAGGCAAGTCAGTTAACAAATTCTTATTCACAATGACTGCTTACCGGGGAACAGTGGGTTAACTTCTTCAGGGGCAGAACAGATTTTTTACCTCGTCAGCTCAGGGATTCGATCCAGCAACCTTTCGGTTACTGGCCCAACGCTCTAACCACTAGGCTACCTGCCGCCCCAGATACAGTGGTACAATCTCCTTGGAAACATTTACAGATGTACACAAGACAGAACCAAAATGTTCTGACACAGCAGACCATTCAGATCAGAGATACATGTAGTAGATGGGGAGTTACAGATACCCGCAGAACAGATTTCATAGTAGGTGCGGTAGGGGTGGCATGAGGTAGTACAACACTTTACCTCAATAATCACCCAGTTGTCATCCCCTCATGGCCTCTTCATTGGGGCATCATTGATCCTGTATCCTGCATCAGATGAGCACTGACGAAGACCATTGGGAAAATAAACTGTGAATGTGTTTGGTTCATTAGTGGATGGGGATGAATTTCATTTCACAGCAATCCACTGCCTTGTAAAAATATTTCCAAATCTGGTAGGCTAGTCCATTTTACAAGGTCAACTATGTCCACCCTTCTCTCTGACGTCTCCGTCTGCTCATTGGTTGCTGTGGGTTGAGTGACAGGTGTTTTAGCCAACACATCTTTGCAGTTATAGGGCCATTCCTAGTGAGGCGGGGAGTGTGTAGAAGTGCAGACTCAGAGAGGCAGACCAGAAATAAAACAGTGGTAATAAAATAGCTTTGCTCTGCTGTCTTTGAAATGTACCTCTCCTTCCCCTTTTACAGCGTGGTGTGTGTGTGTGTGTGTGTGCAGTAACGTGTGTGTGTGTGTGTGTGTGTGTGTGTGTGTGTGTGCAGTAACATCTGTGTGTGTGTGTGTGTGTGTGTGTGCAGTAACATCTGTGTGTGAGTGTATAGTAACGTCTTACATTCAGCCCTCGGTCAGTGATTCAGTACCTGAGCATTCTGCCCTGGGCTGTGGGCTGCCGTGCACACGTTCAACAGAGCAACCACACATCAGACTCTGCCTGTCAATACAGGAGTCATATAGAGAGTGATTTGGTCAAATGTATAATAATAATTTAGCTAATTAGGCTTTTTTACTCAGACATCAATATGCTAAACTGTTAGGCAATGTTGACATACCACGGAAAGGTACTGGTCAATAGTTAGAGAAAATGGAATTGATGCTATAACCAAGTCTCTCTGCCTCCAATAGCTACAGGGGATCCTTAGGGTTAAACTGAAGACCTTGTGACGGTGAGGTCAGAGTTTGTCTTGTGGTTCTGGTACCTGAGTAGGACAGGAGAGCGGCCACAGGGGGATTGTGGGTAAAGTATGGACACATGGGTGGAGGAGTGTAACAGAAAGTGGTGTAGTGCTCTTCTTAAAACTCACTAAGATGTCACATACACACAATGCTCTCTCACCCAATCACGCACGCACGCACGCACGCACGCACGCACGCACGCACGCACGCACGCACGCACGCACGCACGCACACACACACAGATGAAGACATGACAGAGAGCCATGGATCCAAGGAAACGGACAGCCGCAGTAAATAACCCAGGAGTGGGTTCAGACATAAATAAAGGAACCCTGGCTGTCTGTGCATAACTGTTCTGTTCAAAGCTCCGTAAAGCAGGAGGGTTTAGACTCTAGTTCTTCTCACATGTCTGTCCATCAGACTGAGAACGCGTCTCTCCCTCATCCTCTTCTCCGCTGTCTCCAAACGTCTGCTCCTCCATGTTGGCGAAAGTGTGCGAACGTGCCGCCACCTGGGCGGCGAGGGCGGAATTAAAGCTGAGCGCCGCCGAGCCGTGTAGTTCCGTCAGCCTCTCCATCACCGTGATGGCGGGGATCCGGGGCTGCAATAGAAGGTCGGGCCCGTTTAATCCTGCCCCCTGGTCAGGCAGCCCGTCATATTGGTAGAGCTGCGCCCCGCCCGGGACTGAACCTTCACCCTCCTCCCCCTTTTCCTCCGCCTCACCACAGCAGAACTCTTTAAGTGCTTTTTCCTCTGCCTCTGTGAGGGGGCGCTCGTCCCTGACCCAGTCTTCCTCCTCGTCGTTCAGCCTTTCCGATAGGTTGTTTCCCTCAACAACACCTGGTTTGGCCACGCCCACAAGGGTCAGAGTGTCCAATGGGTCGGAGGGCGTCTGAGATTCTATAGAAGTTTCCGCGGAAACTATAGGTATCACCGCCGCTAGGAGACAAAATAAACACATCATTAAATGACACACATGAAATGAGAGAGACAGAGAACTAAAGGAGCAGCAGAGGCAGAGAGGTGCATTGTGGGTAGGCGGAGCGAGACCTTGGTCGTTGAAGAGCAGCTGTTTCCACTTCCTCCTCTCGCCCTCGGACGCCCGCTGGCCCAGCACGGCTTTGAGCTCCGATAGGACGCGCCGAGACTCCTCCCTCTCCCGCCGGTGGCGCGCTTGTTCCTCGGGAGACAGCATGTCAACCACCGACCCCGCACACCCGTTCTCATCCTCAGAGTCCGACACGTACGCTTCCAGCTCCTGGCCAATCAGAGGGCAGGAAAGACCCATTACACAAAGACATACACTACAGGCACCTAGTTGTTTGTTTGTGTGTGTGTGTGTGTGTGTGTGTGTGTGTGTGTGTGTGTGTAGATCCACAGTGAGTGGTGAGGTTCAGTACCTGCTCCTCAGGCACGGGGTCCCTGTCCAGGATGAGGGTGTAGGTTGGGGCAGGGGTGCATGGCACAGGAGGGAGACACTGCTTTGGACCATCAGGAGTTCCTGAAAGAGAAAGGATGGAGAGAACGTATTACACACACACACACTCAAATGGAGACACACCACTCTACGCAATTATCCGTTTGTTTAAACTGTGTATCAGATCTCGAGTCAGTCAACCTGCTCCCTGCTCACAAAGAGTAGACCTCTAAAACGTGCTGAAACAGTCTGTGGTGAAACTAGGCCATTGTTCCCTCCCTCCCTTCCCTGCGAGGTCTGGGTCTTATCCTATATTTGAAGGAGCCACTTCATCACTGACTCTGAATAGTCTCTGGGCTGGGCAGGGGGGAGTACTGACTAAAAATAACCCTTCCACTATAACCATGGAAACCTGGGGGGGGGGGGTCCAGTATTCAGACCCAATATCAGGGCCTGTCACCTCTCAACCGGTCAGCTGCGTTAACTACCTAAGCCTAATAAAGGTAGTGTGTGTTCTTCACCTGGGCAGGTGTTAGCTCTCCTCAGCATGCGCTCCACTTGGCCCACGGTGTCCTCCCAGCATCCGGCGCTGGCCTGCATGTGGGGCTGCAGGTGGCCGAGACGCTCCTGGAGGTCCTGGTAGCCCTCCACAGTCACCTCCACCGCCTCCTTAGTCACCATCAGCTTCTCCAGGTCATCCTCCAGGATAATCATCCTAGTGGGGGGAAGGGGAGGTGAGATGAGGGTTTGGGGAGGAGGGGTGAGGAGAGGATGGGAGAGGAGGATGTGGCGAGTGGGGTAAGGAAAGGGGGCTAAAGGCGTCCGCATGCTTCCCAGCCGAAAATGTTCGGACGAGTTTGTGCATATATTATGACCACATTTTGTGATGCTTTAGTTAGTATTGGACTTCAGCACACAACATTTTTTCTCAAGGCAAGCCAAAGTCAGTAGCCAAAGTCTACGCCCCTTCGTAAGAGATTGGTCAACAGTAGGGATTCTTCGATACAGTTTCTGTATTCATTCATGGACATTTTTTCATTGAGAAATACTGCACCAAACATCTTAGTTAGATGTAAAATTGTGTGACTAAGATCTCCTCTGCAAAAACGACAAAATTAATGACAGATTTCTTGAGTTATCTTACATTAATTTAGACTATTTGAGGAAGTGTATACTGGCTACGGCATCTCAAAATGTACAAACAATACTATTGCCGCTTTTTTCACGTTTTTCAAGAGAAGGTCCTTTAAGGGAGTATGCAAGCACTCTCGTTCATTTCACCTAGCCGAGTTCGGCTATGCACCAGCCGAACTGAAGAATACTGACGCCTGTAGACTGAGGGGTGAGGAGGGTATGGAGTAAGAAGTGTTAGGGTTAGGAGGGCGAGGGTTGAGTAAGGGGTTAGATTTGACTCACTCGTTGAGCAGGGCCCTGAGATGCAGCTGCAGGCTGCGTACAGACGTGTGCAGTGTGTTGAGCTCTCTGCATTTCTGTTGAGCGCGCCCCACCCTGTCCGAGCCCTGCGTCCGGTGCTGCGTCTCAAAGTACCGGTGGAACTCGTAGCTACGCTGCAGGTCGCCTAGGCAACCGGCCAGGGCACCGTGGAAAGGCTGTGTCACCGTGGCAACAGAGCGGTGTATGGGCGGAGGAGGGGTTCTACCTTTGACCCAGCCTTCCCTGGGCTCCTCCAGTCGTCGTGGTGACAGCAGCAGGGCCAATCGGCGGAAACATTCTGAGCTCTGCCCCACCCACAACTGGAACAGCACCTGGAGGACGGAAAGCCCACAGGGACAAACAGAGAAGCTAACATCCTCACTCTGACAATGCCCCTCATTTCACCTATTGACCTGCATCTAAATTATCTCTTCCTTCTATCTTTCTCATCATGTTTCTCTTCTACTCTTTCTTCCACTATCTATATAAAAGCAAGTTCTCCATCCCAAATCTAACCCAATCTCATCTCACCTTCTTTCTTTCTCTCTCCCTCCCTCTCGTGGTTCAGGTAGGTGGGTCTTACCTTGAGGGCAGGGAGGCTGTAGTCATCGGTGAGCTCCTGTGCCTCCTCGTCAGTCAGGTGCTCTGTCCCCAGGCCCATCCCCAGCTCCTTCAGAGGCACCGCAGACACGTAGTTGGTCACATTGTCGATCTCAGAGTTCAGGGGGTACGTGGGTACGAGTTAAGGAGCCCATCAGCTCACAGATTGACACTCATATACTAAATGACGCGCCAATTGGTCAAACAGAATATATCCTCTAACACACATTCACTCAAGTGTAACACCAAATGGTTACTGGTAGAAATCAATCTTTAGTGCTTGCATTGTTTAATTCCTGCATAAGTTGAGTCTGGCAATATCCCCTCTCAATTTGAAAATATTCTCTCTCTCTCTCTCTCCTCTCTCTCTCTCCTCTCTCTCTCTCTGTGTGTGTGTGTGAAGGATATGCTTTGAGCATGTGGCAGGTGGCTCGGCGGGAGGCTCTGAAGGCCGAGCGGAGCGCCCGGTACACCGCCTTCCGCAGGCCAATCAGCTGCTGCCCCCGTGGCCCCACCCCCAGCCCCGCCCTACTAAAGGAGCTGGCCGCACTCACCCTGTCGAGCAGACTTGACAAGTGAAATGTGATACAACTGTACAGACGTCCCAGAAAGGCAGGGAAGCACACGCAACACGACATGCTAACATGCTAATTACACATGTATGACTGAGACACAACAGGACAGGCTAACACGCTAACAACATATGACACGGTTATGACAAAATGCTATCACAAAACAAACAAAGACGATAACAGGAACGGGCTGTGGGACAGGCAAGGAAAGGTAAAAAGTGGGCCCTTCAGGTAATGATAAACTAAGATAATAATAGATACTAGCCTAAGTGCTAACCTTATAGTTGGGTAGATGAAAGTGCTAGTGGGTGAAAGTGGACAGTAACGTTAAGAACAGAGTATGTGACTCACAGCAGGGTTAGCATGCACACTTACAATATGAGTAGGAAGGTGAGGATGCACACTCTCACTATGGATGAAGTAGATAGATAGTAGATCAAATGGCCCACTTACAGGGTGAACCCTCGAGAGATGACCTCTGTCTCCTGTAGTAGTCTCAGGGACTTGCGGGCCAGGCTGGTCAGAGCCTTAGTGTCCAGCGCCATGGTCTGCAGCTCGGAGGCCTGGGCGTGTGCTGCCCTCTGCATCCTCCCCTGTCTCCACAGCCCCGCCCCTCGCAACCCCACCCAGCCCATGACTGCAGCACACCACGGGATCACAGCCAGAGACCAGGCCCCGGCAGAGAGAGAGGACAGGCCTAGTAACACTGCAGCCAGGCCCACCAGCACTGCTACGTCCCTGAGAGAGAAGAGAAAAGAGAAAGAGAGAGAAAGAAAGAGAAAACCAAGACAGAAAGAGATGGAATGTTAGTGTCTGCTGTGTGTACATGTAGATATTTATATGTGTGTGACTATGTTAGGATCTGTGTTTGGGGGCGTACCACTGCGAGGGTGAGGCGAGGAGGCGTGGGCAGGGCAGGGAGTTGTCTCTTCTGGGTGCGCCAGAGGGCGAGGCGCCCAGGGTGAGCAGGCTGGGGTCTAACAGCTCGATCAGCTCCACATCCTCCTGGAGCAACACATCCTGGTCCAGGATACACTGCACCGCGTACTGGCCAAACACACAGTCCTATAGGGAGGGCGAGAGAGGGATGGAGGGAGGGAGAGGACACAGAGAGAAAGAATATAAGAACATGTGTCTTTGAGATTAAGTCACTTAAAGTTCTATGGTTAGTCCCATGGTGACCCTTACCAGTTGCTGCTCCAGCATATGGGCAGAGGCAGCCTGGTGGAACGGGCTCCGCCTCCACAAGGCATCAGCCAATCTACATAGACGTCCTCCCTGCCAATAACACAGAGGAGGATGGGTCAGGTGGGGAAGAGACTGGAGCTAATAAGGGGAACAGAGTAATCAACCGGGCATAATTCTGCAAATGAATAAGTCACACATCCTTCATACGAACAGCAGACGACACAGCCTACTACATCTGTGAAAGCAAACTGGGGAATGAACTCTGGCCATCAACCACAAATAATGCTCATAACAGACACACACACACACACACACACACACACACACACACAGAGGCCACATTCCTAAGAAACATTTTCTTCATTCCAGGGCATATCCCAGGAAACAGGCTCTTTAAGACACCAACAATGGGTGACTGATTGTGTGTGTGTGGACTCCCCCCCCCCCCAACACACTCCTACACACACAAACACCCTCCATTCCCTAGTTGATAGTCTGCCAGGCTCCAATAGGAGATTCACTGTAAACAAACAAAGTAAACAGAATTATATTCTAATCACTAGCAAACGAACAGAGTAATTATAAGCATTCCAACTAAATTGTACAATTTGATATGCTGCTATTAACCAAATAATTCTCCAAAATGTCTATATTAGAAATCCTGATCCCCTTCATTTAGCCATAATAGTGTGAAGAGTGAGTGAATTAAAATAACTACAGCGAGTGACACAATCTAATGAGAATAGCTTATTTTCCTCCCAGTATTTTCTATCCCTTGGGAAAGTTGCAGTACTATCCCATACAGTCATTGGTACTATCAGTATCAGACAACATCACCACTAAGGAGGCATATTTCAGTGCCAAATGGCAGCCTATTCCCTTTATATAGTGTGCTATTTTTGACCCAGGCCTGTAGGGATTCAGCGTTCCAGCCCGGCTACAGTTGCTCATGAATAAGTTTCCACTCGGTAAAGGTCTAGGATCAGCTCACCCTCTCCCAATCCTAACCTTAACCATTAGTGTGGAAAATGCTAAACTGAACCAAGATCAGCGTCTACGGGTAACTTCACCCTTACTATTGATCCAGACTGGCCCGGGTGTGTTTTCTACCCTGACTTTCTGTTATTGAGAGTTTGGGACGCAGTGCGTTATTAGTGCGTTATTGGTCAGCAGGCTGCAGGGCTATTGATTATGGGTCTGAGCCGCAGGACTGGGCGTTCACGCTACACTGACCAACCACAGCAGGAACAGAACATGGCATCTAAACCACCCCCCAGAGAAAGGGTAGTGTGTGTTAGTCGTGAAGGGGGAGGCCCATGTAGGCGTTTTCATTCTCTACTACTCATTCATCTCAATCTAATATCCCCCATCCAAACATTAAGGCAGGAGACAGAGACGGGCCACACAGAAAAACACACACACAGCGGAATGCAAACACAGTGACACAAACAACCAACACATCACTAGGAAGTACAGTTCATTTCCTGGTCCTGTCTTGCTCCTGCTCTTTAGTATTCCGCTGGCGTCATCCAGAGGAACATTCCCGAGTCTTTGTGCTCCCCGTCTGCCATGTGAGAGAATGGAAAAAAATACTCTGCAAAGACGTGTGAGTGTGAGAGAGACTCAGAGAGAGAGAGAGAGAGAGAAAGGGTAGAGGGAATGAAAGAGGAAGAGAGACTGTGACATTATGTATGTGTTCTAAATCTTGAAGCCATATTGCCATAAAACAATCCTCAACGCTTGATCTTCTCTCCATCTCACTCTCTTATGACTCCAGGATTTGAAGGAGGAGACTAGGCAGGCTGGCAGTGAAGTTTTTTATTACCAATAATCTTCAACTGACCTCGTCCTGCCTTCTCTCTCTTCAGTTAGCTGTCTCGTCGTGACTTATGTGACATGACACATGCAAAAAGGCAATATATATATTCCCATTGGTAGAGTCAGAAGGAAATTGTGGCACAAAGAACCTTAATTCAGATGGCACACTGACAGATTACCATATTTCTCCCTCTCTCTCCTTACTAACCTCATTTGATGTCATACAATGCTCTGGTCTAGTGTGACATTTAGTTCTGTAAAATAACATCAATGTGCCCCACGTGCCATCAAACATTTTGGAAATCCTATTTAATTCACAAATGTGGATGATTTTCAGGCCAAGTGTGTGCTAAACAGGACCAATGTGTGCTAAACAGGCCCAGTGTGTGCTAAACAGGAGCAGATAACCAGTGTTGGCCTCTGACTGTCTGGAAATCAAATATACACCAGGCAATCGTCCATGTTAACAGGCACGCACACACACACACCTCTATCTGGGCTACAGGAAGTTGGACAAGGAATAACCATATCTTTGCCATTAAGCCATAGGAATCCCCATCCAGTTGACTACTTGAAAATTGTGTATGATGGCAATGCCCAATAACAACGTCCATGTTTAAACGGGTTATATCCATGATGAGTCCTCTATGAGAATAATTCCCAAACGCTCCTCCGAATAACAGGCTCTCGGAGAGGAAGCATGACGCGGACGGACGGAAAGTTCTTGGAGGAGGCTAATGTGACATAATTTCCTGTCCCTCACGGGAAAAAATACAGAAACAGGAAAAGGAATGCACTCAGAGTCATGTGACCACATTTCAGGCCAGAACCCTGAAACATGAATGCATACTGTACAGCAGCAGAGTATTATTAGCAAAGAGCTATGATTGTGCATATGTATATTACAGTACATATCACACAAGCCACTCACACCACAGATGCATACATATTTTATCTTTATTTAACTAGGCAAGTCAGTTAAGAACAAATTCGTATTTTCAATGAAGGCCCACTCACTGTGGGTTTGGACAAGCTGTCCTGGAGGGAGGTTGTCGTCCCCTCTCCTCCTCCACACTCGTCCTCCTGAGACACTGTGGGACATGCCTCAAAGTCTGTGTGTCCTAGATCATGCAGGTAGTGGAAGAGCGGAGAGTTCTGGAAAAAGAGAGAGAGGGGAGTGTGTAGAGAGATAGAGAGAGAGAGAGAGAGAGAGAGAGAGAGAGAGGGGGAAGAGGGTGAAAGGGCAGAAGGAGGATGGGGGAGGAGAGATTTAGACAAATATCCGCTTTTTGTTCCTGCTCTTCCCAATTCTCTGTTACAGATTTCCCAATATACAGGAAGCTATTCTTAGAAGTGTCATAACCCAGCCGGCACTGCAAGTGGAAGGAAAAGCATCCCTGATCTGCAGTAGCATTACGTTCCAATTACCGTCGGGAATCATACGCTCATTCTCCATCTTCTCTCCCATTCAACTTGCCATTCCATACAGATTTCAGTCACGCTCTTTCACACTTGACTTCTATACATAAACACAGAGACCTTGATGCTGCGGGCACAACAGCCACTCAGATGACAAGCTCGAAAAGGAAATAATCTATTCTCTCTGCTCAAGTCTTGGTCACCATGGGCAACTAATTGTATTACTGTGTGCAGCTGCTTGTTTTTTATTGATTCACTAGGGTCTTGGGAAACATGGAACGAGTTAGCTAAGGGCTAAACTTCTGCTGAGCAAAGATATGTTAATGTTAAAAGCCTAGTAGAGAACACCCTATGTATGTGCACTACCCATCCCTAAACCTCCCCCTGGCCCTAAGCATCTTGCGTCCATTACTCCAATCCAGCGATGGAATTAAGTGTAACGGATGTGAAATGGCTAGCTAGTTAGCGGGTACGCGCTAATAGCGTTTACACTAGAAGTAGTGTTGTAGGCAACACTAGAAGTAGTGTTGCTAGAAGTAGTGTTGCGCCTTGCTCTGCAAGGGCCGCGGCTTTTGTGGAGCGATGGGTAACGACGCTTCGTGGGTGCCAGTTGTTGATGTGTGCAGAGGGTCCCTGGTTCGCGCCCGTGTCGGGGCGAGGGGACGGTTTAAAAGTTATACTGTTACATAAGCACAAACATAATAATCTAAAATCCTTGCATAAAAGAGTGTTCTACATGATTAAGTGTTAAAGCTCAGCTTAAAGTGAGACTGGAAGTGTGTGTGTTCACAGCAAATCACTGTCCTGCATCACAGGTCAGACTCCCACCTCAATCTCCCTACAATTGAGATGTGCAGCAGCAAAGTGGGCCTTTGATTCTCTACCTCTCCTCTGTTTGCCCCTAGGACAACGTACTGGCACTTGGCACTGGCATAACAACAATTTGCCCACAATTAAGAAAAAAAGAACCTACATTATGCTCCAATTTGACCAAGGAGACACCTGACCCAATTTCCAACCAGCTGCCCGACGCTCCTCACCCGAAGGAAGAGAGAAAACAAAACATCTCCGTACTTCTACATCTGGAGAGCAAGCCATTTGCATACCTTGATAGATCCACCTATAATACGTTATCATGATTACACACCCCGATCCAAGCATGACATGGTGGGCTAAAGTTACTCACTTGCATGATCGGACGGTATCGACTGCGCACATGTTGACACATCAGGCTGTCAGATGTTTCGAATTGCTAACGTTATTCCCTTCCTACGTCGCATAAAGCACGGATCAGACACACACTCTCCACGCCAGCTATGATGATGAAACAGCACACTGCCCCATGATAAGAAAAGCTACTTAGCAGGCAGGACAATTTAGCTCGGATTTATGTCTTAGCTACGCATAACAACAGGGGTAGCTAAACGCCAATGGGTAAACGTTGCTCATGGCCATTCTAATAAGCTAGCTAACATTAGCGAGCCAGCTACTCTGACAGTCTGGTCAACCACGCCAATTTCATCACGCAGAATGAATCAGAAAACCTATACAAACTCGGGCTTGACACACTACACTACGCGTTAACGGAACATATGCGCCTGAATAAAAACACAAACCTCAAATACCACGTCTTCATCAAACTCCTCAGTCATTGCTCTCCGCCATCGATATCCAACCGTTACGCATTCTGGGATTGTAGTCGTTTGTAAACGTCAAGAAGTGAACATTTGAAGCAGTTACTAGCAGTTTGCTAGTCCCTGTTAGCCGCGCAAAACAAACTCCTCGGCAAAACAACACTTCCCACAATCCAAATCGCCCAACGCTTCCCGGAGAACCTCCGTGTTCGAGCAGTAGAGACGGGATCCTCCAGTGGTCACGCCGGACAATGCAACGTCCTCAGCCGGGAGCAAGGGAAGGAAACAGCGCCGTGGCCGAAACACGAAACTCCAGAAAACTGGAAAAAGGGGGTCTAGAGGAAAAAGTTTATTCACGTTTCAGTCGGTGATATAAGCGACATTTTGTTTCTTTTTTATGTTGTTTACCTGGTGTTCTTTGAGACTGACTGACAATGGCGCCTGAAAAAGAAAATCCACGAAATTCCGTGCCATCCCATTGAAAGCAAGTTTACTCATGGAGTAAGGAAAGGAGCAAGTCGGGAGTCATGAGCACAGGTTTGTTTCCTGGATGGCTAAGTAGTTGCATTTTGTCGACAAAGCAGTTTATTTGAGTGCGTTTGCAGTTAAGCGTTTTACCAAGCAAATCCATAAAAGCAAAAACGTTTAAGTTTTGCAGAAACATAGCCCAGCTTTTCCCAGGTTATTACATTGTAATTACTGTTTTTCATAATGATAACGTTACCTCTCCGAAGGCGTAGTGGCAAAGATGAGCAGTTTCCACCCGCTCCTGATTTAGATTCCCGAGGTTATTACATTGTAATGCCTGTTTTTCATAATGATAACGTTACCTCTCCGAAGGCGTAGTAGTGGCAAAGATGAACAGTTTTCACCCGCTCATGATTTAGGGAGAACAGTCATTCTGGTTAGAATACTCCAACAAAAGTACATGCAACACAATTGATGCATCAGCCAAATGTGAAGAGAGAACGAGCGTGTATGAGAGGGCAGATACATTCAGCTCCTTTGTGTAACATTTGTCCTCCTGTTTTGATGCAGTCAGATGCGCAATGGATTTTTTTTGTGTTACTTTCAAACATGGTTATGTAACCTAAAGCAGCGATTGTCAACCACTAAACCGACTAATTTTCAATCCGTCCGTTGAGGCAAAGGGGATTTGGCACTGAAGTTTACAGATTTTTTCCATGAGTAAGTTAGCTAGAGGGTCATTCAGGCTTCATCCACATCCGCTCCGTGAATTCGCTTCTCGTGGTATCGCACTCGCCCGGCCAGTCAGTAGTCCTGATCCAGCACAGTTGAGCAGAAAACGAGGCCATATCCCTTTGGGCATCTCATTATGGATAGTATATAGGACGCACATCTTTCACAACACACACACACACACAGCCAACTTCAAAACCAGTCAGTGCCATGAAATCGTTGAGGTCATACTCAGCAAAAGATTCGAAAACATTTTGAACCAGAGTGAACAGACTAGGACAAGGAGGACGCATGCAGCAAGGTGACACGGGATTCTACTTGGGTTGGTGCCATTGAAGCTGAGAACACAAGCCAGAACTCCAGTCAACACAACGGTTCTCTCACAATTCACGAAATGTAATCCATATAATTGTTGACATATATTTGACATTTGTATCTTAAAGCATAATTGAGAAAAAATGAATTGAAGTTGGAATATTTGTGACTTTTGATCCTTACCCAAAATATTTTTTCACCCTTATCCTTTAAGACTGTAGGTGCAACTTAGCAAAAGTTGGTGTCATTTGAAGCTTTACGGCTTGCTCTGTAATATTAGTAGTCTTTTGATTTCAATAACACATTTCTTACATACAGTACCAGTCCAAAGTCTGGACATACCTACTCATTCCAGGGTCTTTCTTTATTTTAACTATTTTCTACATTGTGCGAATAATAGTGAAGACATCAAAACTATGAAATAACACATGGAATCATGTAGTAACCAAAAAAGTGTTAAACAAATCTAAATATATTTTATATTTGAGATTCTTCAAAGTAGCTACCCTTTGCCTTGATGACAGCTTTGCACACTCTTGGCATTCTCTCAACCAGCTTCATGAGGTAGTTACCTGGAGTGCATTTCAATTAACAGGTGTGCCTTGTTAAAAGTTCATTTGTGAAATTTCTATCCTTCTTAATGCGTTTGAGCCAATCAGTTGTGTTGTGACAAGGTAGGGGGGTGGTATACAGAAGATATCCCTATTTGGTAGAAGACCAAGTCCATATTATGGCAAGAACAGCTCAAATAAGCAAAGAGAAAAAACAGTCCGTCATTACTTTGGTTAGACAGGTCAATCCGGAGAATTTCAAGAACTTTGAAAGTTTCTTCAAGTGCAGTCGCAAAACTATCAACCGCTATGATGAAACTGGATCTCATGAGGACCGCCACAGGAAATGAGGATGCAGAGTTACCTCTGCTGCAGAGGATAAGTTCATAAGAGTTAACTGCACCTCAGATTGCAGACCAAATAAATGTTTCACAGAGTTCAAGTAACAGACACATCTCAACATCAACCGTTCAGAGCTGACAGAGTGAATCAGGCCTTCATGGTCGAATTGCTGCAAAGAAACCACTACTAAAGGACACCGATAAGAAGAAGAGACTTGCTTGTGCCAAGAAACACGTGCAAATTAACATTAGACCGGTGGAAATTGGTCCTTTGGTCCAAATTTGAGATTTTTGGTTCCGACCGCCATGTTTTGTGAGACGCCGAGTAGGTGAACGGATGATCTCCGCATGTGTGGTTCCCACCGTGAAGCATGGAGGAGGAGGTGTGATGGTGTTAGGGTTCTTTGCTGGTGACACTGTCAGTGATTCATTTAGAATTCAAGGCACACTTAACAAGCATGGTTACCACAGTATTCTGCAGTGATATGCCATCCCATCTGGTTTGCGCTTAGTGGGACTATCATTTGTTTTTCAACAGGACAATGACCCGAAACACACATCCTGGCTGTATAAAAGCTATTTGACCAAGGAGAGTGATGGAGTGCTACAATCACCCGACTTCAACCCAATTGAGATGGTTTGGGATGAGTTGGACCGCAGAGTGAAGAAAAAGCAGCCAACAAGTGCTCAGCATCTGTGGGAACTCCTTCAAGACTGTTGGAATAACATTCCTCATGAAGCTGGTTGAGAGAATGCCAAGAGTGTGCAAAGCTGTCATCAAGGCAAAGGGTAGCTACTTTGAAGAATCTCAAATATAAAATATATTTTGATTTGTTTAAGACTTTTTGGTTACTACATGATTCCATATGTGTTATTTCATAGTTTTGATGTCTTCACTATTATTCTACATTGTAGAAAATGGTTAAAATAAAGAACAACCTTTGAATGAGAAGGTGTGTCCAAACTTTTGACTGGTACTGTACATTTATAAATATAGAAAAATGAAACATGAATTTAGAAAATATGCATTTTTTGATTTGGATAATTTTTCAATTTATTGTTGAACAGAATATGCTCTACCTGCATATCAAAGTTCCAGAATAGGACCTCTGCTACTTTTAGAATTATGATCCAATTTGTAAGTATTACCAACAGAGTGAATGTGACAATGGATTCAAAATGGTCACCCTCTGTGATTTGCTGGATGTGCAATGATACAAGTAAAGGGAGGGCTGTAATTGGTTACATTGCCTACTATGCCAATTTCTCTGTATAAAATGGGCCATAAGTATAAAACTAGCAGAGAATATTATGTTCAACAATATATTGAAAAATGTGCCAAATCAAACATTTTATATTTTCAATATTAATGTTTATATTTTGCAATATTCATAAATGTATGTAAGAAATGTGTTCTTAAAATCAAAATACTATTCATGTCACAGAGCAAGCTGTAAAGCTTCATATGACACCAACTTTTACTTTGTAGCACCTACAGATGAAACACTATGGCGTCTTAAAGGAGGCCTGGGTAAGGCCAAAATGTCTTCAATTAATTATCTATCTATTATGTTTTAAGATAAAAATGGCAAATATATGTCAATAAAACTTTGAGTGTCTCATATTCAATGAAGAGGTCTGTATTCATAATCCAGTTATCCATTTAGTGCAGGCTCAGCCTGCCATGGGTGTGTTTGGTGCCCGCTTAGAGACACATTCACACAGTAATTGCATTACCATCAAAGTGTTTTATTTGTGATGTCGCTTAGGTTATAGTTCGTTTTTTTTTTTGATTGTTCAGCTTTTCTCTACAGACAGAACACAGTGAACCATTACAGTTGACTGTTTTGGTCAGGCTCATGATTGGATATATGAGTACAGAAATCATTTGGTTCTTTCATTCCTTCACTTTCTGCCCACTTGCGCCCAACCTTACTTAGTGAGCTAAAAATCCCATTGACCTCTAGGGGTTGATTCTCTGACCCTTGCCCTGCCCTCTCTTACCCCCACCAGCTGTCTGTGCTGCTGCTGGCTGGTTGGTATGTGTCGATGAGGTGATGGGGGGGTTCAAGGGATATCCAGGGCAGTGCATGCATTACAGCAGGGCAGTGGAATGCATTCTTTTTTGCTTTTTGCCTCCAGTTTGTGCCTTTAAACAGCCATAAAGGTTAAAGGGTCAATTCTTTCTTTGCCTCCTGTGACGTGTGTGTTTTCAGCAGCCCCCCTCCCCATCATTGTCTAATGTCTACTCCTCTCTCTTCCTCCTCCTCTAATTCTCTACAGGTGTGAAGAAGCCGCCAGTGGCTCCCAAACCCAAACTCGCTCCCTTGGTGAAGCTCTCGCCTCCTCCCATCGCCCCCAAACCTGATCTTCTCCTCTCCCAGCCTTCCCAATCCTCCCCCCTTCTTACCCAACCCTCCCCTGCCGTGCTAAAGAGAGCCAAACCTGCTGTGGCGCCCAAACCATGCCTCTCCAAACCCTCCGCCCCAGCAGCCCCGGCTTCTCCCCCACCCCCCAGACCCAGAGTACCCCAAATCCCTTCCCAGGAGTGCCGGGGGGCTGGGGACGACAGCCTCTCCTTCCTCAACTCCAGAAACGGGATCCTGTCGCAGCCCATCCTGCGCGACTCGGACTACATCATTCCTACGTGCTCCTGTGGACTCCAGGACTGCTCCCAATGCAAACGACTAGGGAATGGGAACGTTACAGAGGTCGGGAGCGATACGCTCGGCTCCTGGCCAAACGGGAATGCCACGGAAAGCACTGGAACGCTGGTAGCCAATCGGCCGGGTAAAACAGAGAACGGAGACAGTGAGAAGAGCGGAGGAGTGACCAACACCCTCCATCTCAGGCTCAAGGACAAACCCCAGAGAGAGGAGGGGCAGAGGGATGGAGAGAGGAGCAGGGATGAGGAGAAGCTGCAGGGGAACAAAGAGGAGAGGCAGAGGAACCAGAAAGGACAGGAGGGTCAGAAGTATCAGACTGGGTCAGGGGACCAGTCATGTAATGTTCTTGAGGTGGCAGAGACACTTACACAGACTGAGACCAATGCTTCTAATGCAGAACAGACATACACTGACAGCTGTAATATATTCTGCAAGGAGAGCGACACAACTCCCCTCATCCTCCCACTGGAAGTCTCCCCCATTCGCACCCCCCCACAGACAGTCCCCCCCACCCGCATCCCCTCTCAGACTGTTCCACTCACCCGCAGCCCCCCACATATTTTACCCCCCATCCAGATGGACAGTGAGCCTGACAGCACCCCCTCCCACGCAGACAGTAGTACACAGTGTTCCAGAATACCCAGGTTACCCACTGACCTCACAGTCCCTGCCGCCCCCAGTAAGCCCCTGCCCGTGCCGCTGCCACGCAAGCCCCGTAAGCTAGCCCTGGTAAGGCAGGACGGCCTGGAGGCCAGCACCCATGAGGGGGAGACAAAGAACCGCACACAGGGGGGAGAGGTTGGGGAGACTGAGGGGATTGGGGGGAGATGTCTCACCTCAGAGAAGGAAGAACACACCCAGGGAGTGTATGACAGTCCCTCACCCTCCCAGGACCCTGAAGTTGAAGAGGAGCCTCACCCGGTGCCTCCACCTAGACAGAAGTCCCTCTCCCCCCGCCTCCACAGAGCCATCCACTGTCCCCTCAACCGAAACACCTCCCACTCTCTGGACTTGCTCTCTCAGCCTGAGCTTAACACACTGACCTCAGAGAGAAGAGGAGGAGGGGATGAAGAGGAGGAGAAGGAAGAGGAAGTTGAGGACGGGTACGGAGACTTTGAGCGCTACCCCATCACCCGGAGCCTGCCCAAACAGATCAAGCTCAGCTGCCGCCCGCCCCCCGTCGGTATGACAATGAAGGCCAGCTCGGCGGAAGACGGGGGGTCACCCAGGGCCCCGCCCAGGAAGCCCCAGAGACACAGCCTGCCAGCGGGTGCCCCCCCGTCCATCACCCCCCCTCCACCTCCTCCGCACCACGCCAACACCCCCATGAGGGAGCTGCCTGCCACCCCACAGGAGAAACCAGCCTGGCGCTTCCCAAGGCCCTTCTTCAGCAGGCAGAGCTCCTCCAGACACAGCAGCGGCAGCAGCAGCAGCAGCCGAGGGGCCCCCCAGGGGAAAGCAGCTCTTCTGGGGGGGAAACAGAGGGCCCAGTCCTTCTCCTCGGCTGACCTGCTGGCCCGCGCCGACGGCACCAAGAGGAGCCTTTCCTTCCGGAAGCTTCTGGAGCTGCGGTTGTCTGTCAGGATGTTGCCACGGTTACTGGCCAGAAGCGGCCAGTCTCTGGATTGTACCAGCGTGGAGCCGGGCGGGGGGGACGGGACGGTGGACCTGTCCGACGACAGTGCGAGGGTGTCTGGCAGGGATGGAGAGGGGTCGGTAGAGTATGAGAACGTTCCTCTGTATGAGGAGATACCGGAGTACATGAACCTGCCTTTCCTCAGCGCACGGCTGGGCTGGCCACTTACACACAGTCTGGACCCAAGCACACACAGACACAGTGACTCAGACGTCTATGAGGTGCAGGATCCATACGAGAGCCACTGCGACTATAAGCGACCCCATTCCATTGACTATGAGAGGTACAGCATGTGTGTCACAGTGTGTTTGTTCGTGCGTGTGTGTGGTGTGTGTGTGCGACTGTGTGTGTGAGTGTGAATTCTTTCTTCCTCTGTCTACACACACAAAGGGTCTGGGTCAGGTTTCAACGGAGTGTGTGTGTCATTTTGTTGTCTGATTGCATAGTGCCTCTCGTGTGTCATGGGCGACTTAGGTTTCAACGAATCCAGAGTTACAGAGCTGATCATAATCCTTTGATCATTAATTGCCTACAGTAAATAACTCGATTATTACATCATGCTACTTATTGTTACCGTAGTGTTAATGTACCACGACAGTCATAGATGTGTCACTTTTAATGAGCTTTAATGCTTCATGAATCCGATATTCAGGAAAGAGAGACTCGAGCAATTTACAGTAAATGTTTTGATTTTGAGCCTAGAACAATGCCAAGGGTGTGTGTACTGTGTTTAGTGGTTTCTATTTGTGTGTGTGTGTGTGTGTGTGTGTGTGTGTGTGTGTGTGTGTGTGTGTGTGTGTGTGTGTGTGTGTGTCACAGTGAGACCGAAAGTATTTTAGTATTTAGGCCATGTTTTTAGCCCAGGTTGTGCTTGTGTGAGAGTTAGTTTTCACTTTGCAGTCTTGGTCCCACTTTGGTGCTAAACTATGCATTTACATGGTGGTAAGACCATGTCAGGTACAATGTAACTACATTGTGTGTACTATACCCATTATTACATAGTACTTACAATGTAGACCAACATGCTGTGTTTGTGTGAGAGTTAGCATTAGCAGGCTGTGCTTTTACGAGTGTGAGAGTTAGCATTAGCATGCTGTGCTTGTACGAGTGTGAGAGTTAGCTTCAGTGTTAACCATCCAGGCTGTGAATAGAGCATTGATGCGCAACAGGTTGGGCTGTTTTCCTGTGGGTTATTTTCAGTGGCCAGGGCAGGAAATGTCTGAAAATCGCAGAAACGCCACACTGCACTCTGAACAGGGAAAACAAACCTCCAGCAACCACCAGCCTCTCTCCTCCCTCCCTCCCACTCTCTGGCTCTCGCTTTCTCATCTCTTCCTGTCCCTCTCCCATATCTCTCCCGTTCCCTCTCTCTCTCCCATCTCTCTTTCAGTTTCTCACTCTCTCTCCTATTCCCAGTAAACTGCTTTTCGATTGACTCGACGTAATTTAATATTTTTCTACTGTATTGGACGCGAAAATATTTGCGTGTGTGGATGGGTGAATGGACTGGACACGGTCCTTGCTAACAAGAGTCAGGCCTTCCAACTCACTGTAATCACATCCTCATTCAAGTGTTCTTGTGTGTGTGTGTGTTTACCTCATATATCAAAAGGCAGTTGTGTGGGTGCAGTTGTGTGTGTGCAGTGCATGTGCGTGCTCAGACCAGTATTTTGCTAAGCCACTCTGGGGCCATGAGATAAAGGCGGTCAGTCAGATTACAGGACAGGTATAAAGAAGGGCAGGTGAAGGGGAATATTAGACTCCGAGTTCAGCAGTAAAGAGCAGTATGCAACAGTTCCACATATATCTAGCTGCCCAGATCTGGTACTCCAGTTGGATAATATTAGTGTGTATCGTTCACTGTGTGATTTTATGTGTTTCATCGTTTGAAAGATGCTTGCATTTGTGCATGCTTGTGTGTGTGTGTGCGTGCGTGCGTGCATGCATGTGTGTATGTGTATGCCGTTGTGGTTATTTGAAAGAGTGTGTATGTGTGTCGTGAATCTGTAGTGTTTCCCAAGCATCTGAGCCTGTTCAGTTTATGTAACTAGCCTCAGGCAGTAAACAAGAGGCACTCTGTGCCTGACCCAGTGTGCAGGAAGGCCTGTCTATGGAGTGAGAGAGGAAGAGAAAGAGAGAGTGAAAGAATGGGAGGAAAGAGAGAAAGATGGGGGGTAGGGAAGAGAAACAGGGTATAGAGGGAAGAAGGAGAGACAAGAGGAGAGGGAAAGAGGGGTAACTGAGAGACAGGGAAGGGGACAGACAAAGTAGTCAAAATAAAGAGAGTGACAGTATCTTATGAGTCCTCCAGATTAGAAAGTAGACAGTACTTTGGGTTTGTTTGGTTCAAAATCCAGCTGTGATAATATCTCCTGGAAAGGCTGTGAAGCCAAGATGAAAACATTAGTGGCACAAACACATGTTGCTACTTGTGCCACTCAGCAGACAGACCTGTATCAGCTGACTGAAGAGCAGGCTGGTGCCCTGCTGCCAGCAGAGTCTTCATGGAGTCTTCATGGCAACTATGTTTACCTGAGGACAGCTGTGGACAAAGTATTGACATCCGTGTTTCAGGCTGGTGATCATCTGAGTCCCATGGCTATAGAGACATCGTGCCATTTACTGTTCCCATAAAATGTTCAAAAGGTCATTCAGAAGTGTGTGTACGTGGTATGCTTGCATGGATATACTGTATGTGTAAGTGCACACACACTCTGGCTGATAACCATGAGGATAATGCGGAGACCGGGACTTCCTGTTTTGTCTGCAGGGGCTGGCATGGATTGGACGATGCTCACTCTGAGGAGGAAGTCCACAGCTCTGACGAGGATGACAACAGCTCCACCTCCAGCAAGGAGCACCTGGAGCTGTCAGAAGAAGACAGACAGGTAGCTATCTTTAATACACACACACATCCTTATGTGGTTGTTATTAACTGGTGATGGTCAATCTGCACAATCTGCAACACTGGCTCAGGAGGACACGCTCGTACCCACACACACCCAGATAGACAGTGGATGTGGCGGCCTTGTCAATAAGGTTACGGTAGGGCTCTTTAGATGTGTTTGCTCTGGTAGGTCCTATGGCCATGCAGTGAGGCGTGAGTGATAACAGAGGGGATGTTACTGAGCCAGAGTAATGACAGTGATGACTGGTGGTATAACAGGAAGGATATTGGCAGGCATAACACGAGTGATAACGACACCACAGGGCACAGGGCTCTATGAAGGAAAGAAAGGCAGGCGGGGGATATCACACTGTGCCTGCGTGTGATGAAGCTGTCATTCTGTCTCTTGGGTCAGACATAGAGGGTTTAGGGGGCAGGAATAACTCTGAAACTCCTGTCTGACCCTATGCATGATACTCTAAAACAGCGTTTCTTAAAGTATGGAGTCGCGTACCTGTTAATTGTGGGTCGCGACGTAAATTTATAATTATTGCATTCATTACTGGAATTGATTTGGCCAAGTGCAACTGCGCTCTCTGCTCAGTTTGGCAGCTGCGCGAGTGGGAGAGGTAAAGGGGATGCCCGTGTTCTTCGCGGTTTACCGGATCTTTTTTCTGCAGTTTTCTTGTAGATAATTCCGCGACCCACAGGCTGCAGCGCTGTGGTTCAAACCACTGACTTGCTATTCCCACTCGCCATCATGAAATGGACTCATGCTAGCCACAAGTTCTGACTGAGCTCAATCGTCATGAAACGCATATACAGCGATGACTTTGTCTCTTTCATACAAACTTTGAGAATTAACGAGGAGCGCCCACAGTGTGTTTTGTGTGGGGAAGTGTTTAGTAATGAGTCTCTCAAAACCCACAAACTAATAAAATGACACGTCCTGACCAAACATCCAGGCACAACATGACGGTAAACCCAGGGAGTTATTTCAGAACAGGGCAGAATGCTTCAGGAAACAGTGCTTCGACAGTGGAAAAGTAAGTCAACTAACAAGGCATTGTTGTCATTTAATAACAGGTGATAATAAGCAGAAATAAGGGAGTACTATCTCTCATAGTAACGTTAGTATATGTGAGTTTATCTTTCAAACAATCCCCTGGCCTTGTAACGTTAACCAGCTAATAGCTAACGTTAGCCAAAGCCTGCTAACTAGTTACTGATAGTGCAACCCTAAGAAACAGTACAGATTAAGATGAAAAATTCAGGCCGACTGTACATTTTACTGTAGACATTATTGTTGAAAACAAGTATAGGTTGGAACTGTTGCTGTTACAAGTAAGACTTTTTATTCTGAACTGGAATAAACTGTTTGAAGAAATATTATTTTTGGGGCAAACACTCACAGTTCTGCGTTGCTCATCTGCAGCAGGAAGCAGTCTCCTGCCTGACTGAGAAAGCAGTAGATGTTCTGGTCCAGTTTGGCACTACATACCTATGCAAGTCAGGGTTCTCAAGTACAGAAACAGTGTCAATGCTGAGCATGACTTCAGTGTTGCACTGTCAAAAACTGAGCCCGGAATAGACCTGCTTGTTGAAAACCTCAACCAGCCGCACACCTCTCATTAGGACTGTGTGTATGTGTGTGTTTTCTGGTCAACATCTGTGTGATGTGATCAATCAGTTTATTCCAGTTCAGAATAAAAAATATGCATTTTAACAGCAGCAGTTCCAACCTAGACTTTCTATCAACAATAATTTATACAGTAAGATGTATAGTAGGCCTGATCATTTTTTTATCTGTACTGTTACTTAGGGTTGCACGATCAAAAAGCCTGTGTGTGTGTGTTCTGTTATACATCTATGTGATGTGATCAATCCGTTTATTCCAGTTCAGAATTAAATGATTTATTGTATTTTAACCACAACAGTTCCAACCTAGACAGATATGTAAGAGTGTTTTTAATGGTGGAAAATAAACATGAAAAGATTTATGGGTATTTCATTGTTATTTGTTTTTGTCTATATTGCTTTTTTTTTTAGGCATAAGGGCAATGAAATGTACCGATATTTACGTATAGTTGCATATTTTCCTAAGCTTAGGTCCCAGGCTGAAAAAGTTTAAGAACCCCTGCTCTAAAAGCCTGTGTCTGTAACAGACAAAAACACGAGCACACACACACACAATTAGGAGCAGGAGGCCCCTTCAGTCACGCAAGGGCAAGGCCACTGTCCAAATTAAGACCGCCTCATTTTCACCCCAGACCACTCACTCTCAGACTGAAAGGGGGAGAGAGAGTGTGGGAGGGAGAGTGCAGAGGGCAGAGAAGATAGCTGAAGTGGATAGAGAGTAGCGAGGGAAAGAGACGTGTGAAACGGCACTTCTGCTTTCGGACATAATCTCTGTTGAGTGTCTGTTTAGAAACAGCAAATGGGCAGATTATTGTGCCTATGCATACTAGAGCAGTACAGTCAGATGGTGGGCTGCAGTGACCTTGTAAGTGGAAGTATGTCTGTACCGTTTAGAATATGGCTAGCTAGCTTTTTACACTACATGGACTGAATGCTGTGCTTTTCTCTGTCTGTCTGTCTGTCTGTCTGTCTGTCTGTCTGTCTGTCTGTCGTTCCAGCAGGAGGATGAGGTGAAGAGGAAAAAGGTGGTGCATATCGCCCAGGAGATCATGAGCTCTGAGAAAGTGTGAGTACCTGAGACACACACACATCCAATCAATGACTTTATCATGAGAATATACCACAGAATCTTTCCTTTTTTTTAGCGGTGGGTGTCTTTTTTTGTCATATATAATGATTTACACGCATCTCCTCTCCCTCCAGGTTTGTGGATGTCCTGAAGCTTCTTCACATAGTAAGTATCAGTTAAGCCGCGGGGCTTTTGATGAGCACCATATCTGTGTGTTATCTGTGTGTTCAATGGTGTTACTCAGCAAGCCTTCGACTAGCTGAGCTGTGTTGCCTTTCTCCCCCTGAGGCAGCAGTACTCAGCAGTGGAGTTGTCTCTGGTAGAACTGTTGTTGTTGTTGTTCCTGTTACACTTAGCAGGATCAGTGATAAACACTGAGACTCACATTTTCTAAATCATAAAGGAAGCTAAGGAGTCAAGTATGTGTTGTTAGTTTCAACTTTCAAGTGGTGGCTTTATAGAGTGGAAACATAGGCTAGAGTTGTTTCATTATATTTAACTACCGGCTAGCTAGCTCACTGCTCCTGCCTGGTGGGTGGAATACCGTCCCTGCTCTGTGCCTGTTGGGGTGAAAAGTGGAGTAGGTAACCGTGACGACAGAGCTGGGTGCTTTGATGTTGGTCTCAGGGGGAGGTGACAGGTGTGTGTGGGATCTCTGATGAGTGTTGTTAACTCGCGGTTGTGGTGATTACTGTACTGGTCTGGTCTACTGGGCAGTGCTGGGCTGTGTCAGGCTAAGGTGGTCAACTGTATCAGCCAGGTCAAGCTGTCCTTGGCTCTTAAAAAGGATTTGATTTTGCAGCAGAAGATAGACTGTGTGTTGGATTTCAATATTTTATTTATTTAAAGGAAAAATGCTTTAATCCAGCCTCTATTTGTCTCTCATAGCCTAGTCTCTAAAATCTCTCTAAACCCACAATTTGTCTTAGATGGCCGCAGGGTCGACATTAGATTTCCTCTTGGGAGTGGCTTTCAGACTGGCCGAAAGGGGAATTGCAGGTACACACACACACAGGGTCAAGTGTCCCCCTGTCTCTCTGCCTTAAACAGGACCCACTATGGGATTAATTTTGAATATGGGGCTGGGCATGAGAGAGACGGAGAGAGAAAGAGGGGGGAGAGGGAGACTTAAAGAGGTCAAATCACATTCTCCAGTCTCCATGGCTGCCCCTGGCCACAGAACAGCTGCTTCCTGCAGTGAGTGAGTGGGTGGAAGACCCCCAGACATAGAAATGCCTCGGCTAATCCTGTGTGTGTGTGTGTGTGTGTGTCTGCTGTGTTTATTTTGGTTTCACACTTAAGTCCTCCCTTATACCCGATAGGATGGTTCTCATTTGATATGTTGTGTACAATAATGTGTTGCATTATATTTTGACTTAACTTTTGACATGTTTTCTAGGGATACAGTTGAAGTCGGAAGTTTACATACACCTTAGCCAAATACATTTAAACTCTGTTTTTCACAATTCCTGACATTTAATGCAAGTAAAAATTCCCTGTCTTAGGTCAGTTAGGATCACCACTTTATTTTAAGAATGTGAAATGTCAGAATAATAGTAGAGAGAATGATTTGTTTCAGCTTTTATTTCTTTCATCACATTCTCCAGTGGGTCAGAAGTTTACATACACTCAATTAGTACTTGGTAGCATTGCCTTTAAATTGTTTAACTTGGGTCAAACGTTTCAGGTAGCCTTCCACAAGCTTCCCACAATAAGTTGGGTGAATTTTGTCCCATTCCTCCCGACAGACCTGGTGTAACTGAGTCAGGTTTGTAGGCCTCCTTGATCGCACACGCTTTTTCAGTTCCGCCCACAAATTTTCTATATGATTGACGTCAGGGCTTTGTGATGGCCACTCCAATACCTTGACTTTCAGTCCTGACTGATGTCTTGAGATGTTGCTTCAATATATCCACATAATTTTCCTACCTCATGATGCCATCCAGTTTGTGAAGTGCACCAGTCCCTCCTGCTGCAAAGCACCCCCACAACATGATGCTGCCACCCCCATGCTTCACGGTTGAGATGGTGATCTTCGGCTTGCAAGCCTCCCCCTTTTTCCTCCCAACATAACGATGGTCAGTATGGCCAAAAAGTTATATTTTTGTTTCATCAGACCAGAGGACATTTCTCAAAAAAGTACAATCTTTGTCCCCATGTGCAGTTGCAAACCGTAGTCTGGCTTTTTTATTGCGGTTTTGGAGCAGTGGCTTCTACCTTGCTGAGCAGCCTGTCAGGTTATGTCAATATAGGACTCGTTTTACTGTGGATATAGATACTTTTGTACCGGTTTCCTCCAGAATCTTCACAAGGTCCTTTGCTGTTGTTCTGGGTTTGATTTGCACTTTTCGCACTAAAGTATGTTCATCTCTAGGAGACAGAACACGTCTCCTTCCTGAGCGGTATGATGGCTGCGTGGTTCCATGGTGTTTATACTTGCATACTATTGTTTGTACAGATGACCGTGGTACCTTCAGGCGTTTGGAAATTGCTCCCTTAGGATGAACCAGACTTGTGGAGGTCTACAATTTTTTTTCTGAGGTCTTGGCTGATTTCTTTTGATTTTCCCATGATGTAAAGCAAAAAGGCACTGAGTTTGAAGGTAGACCTTGAAATACATCCACAGGTACAATTCCAATTGACTCAAATTATGTCAATTAGCCTATCAGAAGCTTCTAAAGCCATGACATCATTTTCTGGAATTTTCCAAGCTGTTTAAAGGCACAGTCAACTTAGTGTATGTAAACTTCTGACCCACTGGAATTGTGATGCAGTGAATTATAAGTGAAATAATCTGTCTGTAAACAATTGTTGGAAAAATTACTTGTCATGCACAAAGTAGATGTCCTAACCGACTTGACAAAACTATAGTTTGTTAACAAGAAATGTGTGGAGTGGTTGAAAAACGAGTTTTAATGACTCCAACCTAACTGTATGTAAACTTCCGACTTCAACTGTACATGTTTCGGTCCTTCACACTGCAGCTGTGTGTGTTTTATTGTGGGTGTGGGGCTGTGGTTGTGTGACAGTGTTCACCAGGACATTGGGACCCTGCCCTGGTTGTCTCACCACTTCCTTCCACCTGGATGTGTGTGTTGGCTCACTGGGCAGTGTGTGAGTGCTGACTCAGTTGTGTGTGTGTATGATGCGGAGGGACGCATGTTTATAAGGTGATAACCAGGTGTTCCTGTGCTGTACTGTGTAACGTCTCTCCACCCTGCAGCTTTCTGTGTGTGTGTTAATTATTCTC
>NC_052344.1:18557872-18610372 GCF_016432855.1 Salvelinus namaycush | reverse complement strand
GACGGGTACATCGCGCACCGCTCCCGAGCATACTACTCGCCAATGTCCAGTCTCTTGACAACAAGGTAGACTAAATCCGAGCAAGGGTTGCCTTCCAGAGAGACATCAGAGATTGTAACGTTCTTTGTTTCACGGAAACATGGCTCACTCGGGATACGTGATCAGAGTCGGTACAGCCACCTGGCTTCTTCACGCATCGCACCGACAGAAACAAACATCTCTCTGGGAAGAAGAAGGGCGGGGGTGTATGCCTTATGATTAACGAGACGTGGTATGATCATAACAACATACAGGAACTCAAGTCCTTTTGTTCATCTGACCTAGAATTCCTTACAATCAAATGCCGGCCACATTATCTACCAAGAGAATTCTCTTCGATCATAATCACAGTCGTGTATATCCCGCCCCAGGCAGACACATCGACGGCCCTGAAAATGTTTTATTTGACTCTATGTGAACTGGAAACCACATATCCTGAGGCTGCATTTATTGGAGCTGGGGATTTTAACGATGCTAATCTGAAAACAAGGCTCCTTAAATTTGATCAGCATAGCGAATGCGCGACCCGGGCTGGAAAAACCCTGGATCATTGTTATTCTAACTTCCGCGACGCCTATAAAGCCCTCCCCCGTGGACTGGGATATGTTCCGCATAGCGTCGGACAATAACATTGATGAATAGGCTGATTCGGTGAGCGAGTTTATTAGCAAGTGCATCGGTGATGTTGTACCCACTATTAAAACATTCCCCAACCAGAAACCGTGGATTGATGGCAGCATTCGCGCAAAACTGAAAGCGCTAACCACTGCTTTTAATCAGGGCAAGATGACCGGAAACATGACCGAATACAAACAATGTAGCTATTCCCTCCGCAAGGCAATCAAACAAGCTAAGCGTCAGTATAGAGACAAAGTACAGTCGAGGCCAAAAGTTTTGAGAATGACGCAAATATTAATTTCCACAAAGTTTGCTGCTCAGTGTCTTTAGATTTTTTTGTCAGATGTTACTATGGAATACTGAAGTATAATTACAAGCATTTCATAAGTGTCAAAGGCTTTTATTGACAATTACATGAAGTTGATGCAAATAGTCAATATTTGCAGTGTTGACCCTTCTTTTTCAAGACCTCTGCAATCCGCCCTGGCATGCTGTCAATTAACTTCTGGGCCACATCCTGACTGATGGCAGCCCATTCTTGCATAATCAATGCTTGGAGTTTGTCAGAATGTGTGGGTTTTTGTTTGTCCACCCGCCTCTTGAGGATTGACCACAAGTTCTCAATGGGATTAAGGTCTGGGGAGTTTCACGGCCCGCTACCAAAACCTGCGGGCTCTCCTTCACTGCAGCCAACGTGAGTAAAACATTTAAACGTGTTAACCCTCGCAAGGCTGCCGGCCCAGACGGCATCCCCAGCCGCGTCCTCAGAGCATTTGCAGACCAGCTGGTTGGTGTGTTTACAAACATATTGAATCAATCCTTATCCCAGTCTGCTGTTCCCACATGCTTCAAGAGGGCCACCATTGTTCCTGTTCCCAAGAAAGCGAAGGTAACTGAGCTAAACGACTATCGCCCCGTAGCACTCACTTCCGTCATCATGAAGTGCTTTGAGAGACTAGTCAAGGACCATATCACCTCCACCCTACCTGACACCCTAGACCCACTCCAATTTGCTTACCGCCCCAATAGGTCCACAGACGACGCAATCACACTGCACACTGCACACTGCCCTAACCCATCTGGACAAGAGGAATAGCTATGTAAGAATGCTGTTCATCAACTTCAGCTCAGCATTTAACACCTTAGTACCCTCCAAACTCGTCATTAAGCTCGAGACCCTGGGTCTCGACCCCGCCCTGTGCAACTGGGTCCTGGACTTCCTGACGGGCCGCCCCCAGGTGGTGAGGGTAGTTAACAACATCTCTACCCCACTGATCCTCAACACTGGGGCCCCACAAGGGTGCGTTCTCAGCCCTCTCCTGTACTCCCTGTTCACCCATGACTGCGTGGCCATGCACGCCTCCAACTCAATCATCAAGTTTGCAGATGACACTCCAGTGGTAGGCTTGATTACCAACAACAACGACGAGACGACCTACAGGGAGGAGGTGAGGGCCCTCGGAGTGTGGTGTCAGGAAAATAACCTCACACTCAATGTCAACAAAACAAAGGAGATGATCGTGAACTTCAGGAAACAGCAGAGGGAGCAGCCCCCTATCCACATCGACGGGACAGTAGTGGAGAAGGTGGAAAGTTTTAAGTTCCTCGGCGTACACATCACAGACAAACTGAAATGGTCCACTCACACAGACAGCGTGGTGAAGAAGTCGCATCAGCGCCTCGTCAACCTCAGGAGGCTGAAGAAATTCGGCTTGTCACCAAAAACACTCACAAACTTTTACAGATGCACAATCGAGAGCATCCTGTCGGGCTGTATCACCGCCTGGTATGGCAACTGCTCCGCCCACAACCGTAAGGCTCTCCAGAGGGTGGTGAGGTCTGCACAACGCATCACCGGGGGCAAACTACCTTACCTCCAGGACACCTACACCACCCAATATCACAGGAAGGCCAAAAAGATCATCAAGGACAACAACCACCCGAGCCACTGCCTGTTCACCCCGCTATCATCCAGAAGGCGAGGTCAGTACAGGTGTATCAAAGCGGGGACTGAGAGACTGAAAAACAGCTTCTATCTCAAGGCCATCAGACTGTTAAACAGCCATCACTAACATTGAGTGGCTGCTGCCAACATACTGACTCATCTCTAGCCACTTTAATAATAAAAATTGGATGTAATAAATGTATCACTAGCCACTTTAAACAATGGCACTTTATATAATGTTTACATACCCTACATTACTCATCTCATATGTATATACTGTACTCTATACCATCTACTGCAACTTGCCTATGCCGTTCGGCCATCGCGCATTCATATATTTTTATGTACATATTCTTATTCATTCCTTTACACTTGTGTGTATAAGGTAGTTGTTGTGAACTTGTTAGGTTAGATTACTTGTTAGATATTACTGCATGGTTGGAACTAGAAGCACAAGCATTTCGCTACACTCGCATTAACATCTGCTAACCATGTGTATGTGACAAATAAAATTTGATTTGATTTGGATGTTTTGTGTCTTTGCTCATGACTTTGCACCTTTTGATGGAAGTGTTTGAGGACAGGGTTTTGTTCTTTCTGGATTCCATTAGAATGACTATAGCAGAGAAAGGGACAGGGCAACAACTCTTACAATTCCAACTATTGAATCCTGCAATATACTGTTCTTAATCAAATCAAATTATACAAGTACCTTTTTTTCCCAAAGCAGAGATTTTTTTGCCCGTGCTATAGAGGTCTATATGGGTCCGCTAATATTAGTAGAGGCCCAGTGCACTACTTTTGTATTCATTTGTATTTATTTGTATTTTATTTTCAGGGGGTGTTGCAGCACCCTCCGCACCCCTACTTCCCGCGGCTATGGTGCTGTGGCATCCCATGGAGCCCGCACTATTTAGTGCATCGGCAGCACTCTGCCACCTAGTGGACACAGTAACAGCAGACACAGTTCTCCACATGTATAAACTGGTTATGTAAAACATACTGTATATAGCATGATTTAGTGTGATCTGGGACTGATGTAACTCCCTGCCCTTCTACAGATTATCTGAAGAACCTTCCTGAGGACTCGTCTGACTACAAAGACACGCAGGGTGAGTGGAACAATGTTGATCAGGCTGTGTGTGACAATGTCCGGTGTGATGCCATTTCTCTCTCACAGACACTCTCACAGCATGTTAATCATGTTGACCTTACAGCTGCTCTGGGCATAGTGAAGGAGGTGGCCAACCATGCCAACGACATCATGAAACAAGGGGTGAGACGTCACACCATGTCCATCCTCATGAGAATCCGGCCAAAGACATCCCATAGCATTATCTCTGACCCCGGTCTGTCTGTCTCTATCTTTCAGGATAACTTTCAGAAGCTGATGCACATTCAGTACAGTCTGAACGGACAGCATGAGATTGTTCAGCCGGGCAGGGTGAGTGTCCAGCACTATGACACGCACGCACGCACGCACACACACACACACACACACACACACACACACACACACGCACACGCACACGCACACGCACACGCACACACACACCTGTGATCTCATCTGTTGTGATCACTTCTTGTCCCCAGGTGTTTCTTAAGGAGGGCACTCTGATGAAGCTGTCCAGGAAGGTCATGCAGCCACGGATGTTCTTCCTGGTGAGTACTGACTGATGCCCCCTGGGTAGTGGAGGTCTCATTGTGATACCTGTTACTGTTACAGTTCTGCAGTTTATTTAGAGTCTGACTTGGTTCATTTCCAACACAGTCTGTAGACCAGAACATTACGCCCCAAGTATCTGTATGTTGATGTGGTGTGTGTATCTGTCCCTCTCTCTAGTTCAATGACATTCTTCTGTACACCACTCCAGTTCAGTCTGGTCAGTATAAACTCAACAGCATGCTCTCTCTCGCGGGCATGAAGGTGAGTACAGGCAGGGCTGAACACACATTTAAACTTGACAAAACTCTTCTAAAGTCTCATCTAAAACCTTTGTTTATTGTGTTCAGGTGAGTAAGCCCAGTCAAGAGGCGTATCAGAATGAACTGAACATTGAGAGTGTGGAGCGTTCCTTCATCCTGTCTGCCAGGTGAGTACCTGCTCACTGACACACCTGAACACCTGAAGGTGGTGCCTAACATTATGGACATTCTGATGAGTTACCCTTCTAATTGGTTGTGGGGAAAGTTCTAATGGCTTTTGATTGGTTACAGAAGTTTCTGTTGTTGTTTCTGCCTGGCAGCTCGGCCACAGAGAGAGATGAGTGGCTGGCGGCCATCGCCACGGCGATAGACGACCACACCAGGAAGAAGATCACCTTCATCTCCAGCCGGAGTCAGGAGGAGGTGAGGCAGTGTGTGTGTCAGGAGGAGGTGAGGCAGTGTGTGCGTCAGGAGGAGGTGAGGCAGTGTGTGTGTCAGGAGGAGGTGAGGCAGTGTGTGCGTCAGGAGGAGGTGAGGCAGTGTGTGTATCAGGAGGAGGTGAGGCAGTGTGTGTATCAGGAGAAGGTGAGGAAGTGTGTGTATCAGGAGGAGGTGAGGAAGTGTGTGTATCAGGAGGAGGTGAGGCAGTGTGTGTGCGCACGTGTGTTTTGTGAGTGAGCATGCACGTGCTTGTAGCATGTATAGTTCCAACTCATTCGACTGACTGAATATGGGTACACTCCGATCCCACTGTTACCATAGCCAGTATAATTTTGCTACAATCCACTTGTAATGGCTATAACCGTCTCTCTCTGTGTAGGCTGATGGCGTGTGTGACAGTGGGGCCCCTCTAGGTTCTAAGGCCCCTATTTGGATCCCAGACCTGAGGGCCACCATGTGTATGGTCTGTACCTGTGAGTTCACCCTCACCTGGAGACGCCACCACTGCCGAGCCTGCGGGAAGGTAAGGAAAGGACAAAAGCCCTAGTTTACAATGGTTCACTACTATACTCCATATGTGTGTGTTTGTATGTGTGTGCGCGTGTGTGTAGTGGTTTTCTCACTCACTGTGTGTATTGCAGGTGGTGTGTCAGACGTGCTCGTCCAGTAAGTTCTATCTAGAGTACTTGAAGAACCAGCCGGCTCGTGTGTGTGACCACTGCTTCGTCAAGCTACAGGAGAACAGTATGCGTCTTTTACATGAATACATATGAAATATTAAAGTGTTTCGGCTATTTAAAATATAAAAAATGGAATGAATTGAAGTTAAGTCATGATTTTAAACCCTGTATTGTTTGTTATCGTGAATTCAGTATGTATGTCAGAGGGTGCTTTGTGTTCGTGTGTTTCCTAGGTGACCGTGTTGCTTCTGGGGCGCTGTCTCCTACTGGCAGATCTGGGGGATTCTCTTTCTCCAGGAAACAGAAGAAGATCCCAGCTGCTCTCAAAGAGGTGTCTGCAAACACAGAGAACTCCTCCATGAGTGGCTACCTACAGAGGTCAAAGGGCAACAAGAAGCAATGGAAGAGGCTATGGTTCGTCATCAAGAACAAAGTCCTGTATACCTACGCCGCCAGCGAGGTAACACACCTACGCCACTCTAGTCACAAACACACATTTGTGCATTATGCCGGTGTGTGTGTGTGTGTGTGTGTGTGTGTGTGGGTGTGGGTGTGGGTGTGTGTGTGGGTGTGTGACATGTGTACCTCTCTCCAGGACGTAGCCGCTCTAGAGAGCCAGCCTCTGCTAGGCTTCTTCCTGCGGGAGGAGAAGTGTGGGCCTTTCCAGAAGCTGCAGTTTAAACTGTACCACAAAAACACCCTGTTCTATATCTTCAAGGCTGACGACATCCCCACTGCACAGAGGTAATGGAAATTCCCTTTGGTTTAGGGATCGATAAAGTATTAATCAACCAGGAGGGGACCGTGCTGTAACAGATAACTCCGGAGCGTGGGAGAGTGAAAGCATTCATATAGTTATTTTATCAATATAACGTGTATTGATGAGTTCATTTTTTCCCCAGGTGCCAATGCAATAAAGTTCATGTTGGGTTTCTCAATTTTCTCTCAGGTGGATTGAGGCTTTCCAGGAGGCCATGATTCTTTAACACCTAAACCAGTCAGCTCATGTCCTTCCCCTGGAGCCAGTGAAAGGACACCTTTTGATCCTTGACCTCTAGACACGTCAGGGGTCAGCAGCTCAGGAAGCACTCCCCACACCCCGAGCCATGCCACCCCGAGCCCTGATGAACCGGTCTGGCTGCCCGCCAGGAGACCCCAGAGTCACAGTGGTGTGAAGAGCAGACATCATTGTCTTTCTGGTGGAAATATGGACTTTGTTTCAGCTCTACATTACATTCATTGTAAATGTTGGGATCCGTTGAAAATGTGCCCTTGGTCAAACCACCATGCTTCCAGTAGAGTTCTGAGGTTATGGGCCTGTTGAGCCTCACAGGCTGCATATCTATCTGCTCTGGATCTTAGATGGAACCGTTATGTGTCACAGCTGTGGGTCAAAGGTCATGTCCTGAAGCGTGTGTGTGTGTGTGTGGAAGTGTTAACAGAATTATTGTCTGTGGACAGCCTGCTACCTTATACAGGGGTTCCTACGGTCCACAAAAGCCTTGAAAGTCATTGAAAATGATTTTATGTAAATTGCTATTGATTTACATTATCCCTGAAAAGTTAAAGGATATTGTTATTTTCTTTGGGAAATGTAACATATTGTAAGGAAATTGGAATGGCGATTAGAGTGTGAACCTTGCATGATGAGATGGATATCAGTTACAAAGAAGGGTGAGAAAGCAGTGCATTCTCTCTGAGTAGGGAAGCTTCTCTGGTGCACTGCAGGTGGTTGGATTCAACTGTGAAAAAACAGGGTGCCACAAAGACACAGGAGATGAGCATTTTGCTCCTTAGAAATATAGCAAAATTACAGGGTTCGGTTTATGTTGTTATTCTCTGTTAGGCTTAACTCAGTACATCTACCACATGTATAATGCAGTATACTGGATAAAACTGGAAATGGCATAAGTGTCAATATTTTACTACACAACCTATAGAACAAATGCATTTTTAAAGAGTATTTGTTAGACTCAGATGCATGCGGTGGTTGGGTAATATGTAGAATTGGGAGAGTAAAATGTACCTTTTTTTGTGTAAAAGTCGAGAGCTAATATTTATATAGAACTGTACATTTCTCAATGTCCATAATTATGTGATTTTAGAAATATGATTTATTTGATAACGGATACTATCTTTGTCACTTTTGTAATAAGAAGTAGCTACCTTTTTTATTGTATGCCATGATGGTTGTAAAAGCGTGTGTTGTAACAATGCCTCACTAGTTTGTTTTAAACTGCCACAACAGACTTGTTGGATTCATTAGGATTCATCTTTTAATCCAGGCCTCGTTTGTATAATTTTTTTATTGAATCATTTAAAGTGGACAGATTACAAAATAATGTTTGTCTTTTGAGCTAGACATGGAATGGAGAATGAAATCTATCCCTTAGGAAATGCTCACTAGCAATAAAGCAACATTCAGACAGTGCCTTAAATATGCTCAATTATTTTGTAATAATATAGATACCGAAAATGGTATTTAATTATCTTGCATTGTTTCATTCATTATTCATTTGAATTTGGATATTCTATTATCACAGTGACTACTTTGGCCGGCCCATCTGACATTAAACAGTGTAAATGTCCATTATGTATTTAAATTGAAAATTGTTTAGAGTTGACATTTAGTACTTCAAATGTACTAATCAGGTTGCACTACTACACCATTGTGGCAGGTGGCCTTATGGGAAATGAAGTTTATAACACAGAGAAGCATTAGGGATAACGCAAAACAGATAATATTTTATAGTGACTAAATGTCCCTCCATCCTTAAACACAATCACTAGAGAGCCATAGTGTCTCGTCTGTAAATAATATTTCTGCAGAACTGTCAGGCACCACTTTTTAATAAAACCTCTGAAAGTGACTTTGCATCTTGACTTAATTTCATGCTTTGAGACATCAAAGGATAAGGGAGTTAATGAATCTTTCCGCCTTAGATTACTGTCATTGAGTTATTTTATTGCATAGTACTGATTGATGTGTGGGTGCAGGCATGTCTTTGTGGGTGTGGATCTTTGCATGCGTGTGTGTGTTTGAGGTGCGAGTGTGTGTGTGTGTGTTTAAGTTTGACACTGATAAAGAAGTCTTCCTCGGCTGTCTTATTTCTGCTTTGAGCTCAGTGATCAAAGCGCTGTGTTGAGGGAGATAAGAGTATTTCAAAATATGACTCATATTTACCCCCAACTCCCAACGCTCACTCTCTGTGGGTTTACTCAGCACTTTTCTAACTCTGAATAAGATAATTCTGCATATGTACAGTGCCTTCAGAAAGTATTCATACCCCTTGACTTATTCCAAATTTTGTTGTGTTACAGCCTGAATTCAAAATGGATTAAATAGATTTTTTCGGGGGGGGGGGGGGGGGGGGGGGTGGGATTTATTGAAAATGAAATACAGAAATATCTAATGTACATATGTATTCACACCCCTGAGTCAATACATATTAGAATCACCTTTGGCAGCGATTATAGCTGTGAGTCTTTCTGGGTAAGTCTCTAAGAGCGTTGCACACCTAGATTGTACAAGATTTGCACATTATTCTTTTTAAAATTCTTCAAGCTTTGTCAAGTTGGTTGTTCATCATTGCTAGACAGCCATTTTCAAGTCTTGCCATAGATTTCAAGCCGGTTTAAGTCAAAACTGTGACTCGGTCACTCAGGAACATTCAATGTCGTATTGGTAAGCAACTTGTCTTTTAAGTTATTGTCCTGCTGAAAGGTGAATTTATCTCCCAGTTTCTGTTGGAAAACAGACTGAACCAGGTTTTCCTCTAGGATTTTGCTTAGCTCTATTCTATTTATTTTTAACCTAAGAAACTCCTAGTCCTTGCCGATGACAAGTATACCCATAACATGCTGTAGCCACCATCATGCTTGAAAATATGAAGAGAGGTAGTCAGTGATGTGTTGTGTTTGATTTGACCCAAACATAACACTTTGTATTCAGGACAAAAAGTTAATTTCTTTGCCACATTTTTTGCAGTTTTACTTTAGTGCCTTATTGCAAACAGGTTTTGTAATATTTTTATTCTGTACAGGCTTCCTTCTTTTCACTCTTTCATTTAGGTTAGTATTGTGGAGTAACTACAATGTTGTTGATCCATCTTCAGTTTTCTCCTATCACATCCATTAAACTCTATAACTGTTTAAAAGTCACCATTGGCCTCATGGTGAAATCCCTGAGCAGTATCCTTCCTCTCCGGCAACTGAGTTAGGAAGGACGCCTGCATCTTTTTAGTGACTGGGTGTATTGATAAACCATCTAAATTGTAATGTTCAAATGGATATTCAATGTCTGTTTTTTTTGTTTTTTTACCCATCTACCAACAGGTGCCCTTCTTTGCGAGGCATTGTAAAACCTCCTTGGTCTTTGTGGTTAAATCTGTGTTTGAAATGCACTGCTCGACTGAGGGACCTTACAAATAATTGTATGTGTGGGGTACAGAGATGAGGTAGTCATTCAAAAATCATGTTAAACACTATTATTGCACACAGATTGAGTCCATGCAACTTATTATGTGACTTGTTAAGCACAATTTTACTCCTGAACTCAGGCTTGGCATAACAAAGGGGTTGAATACTTATTGACTCAAGACGTTTCAATTTGTAAAAATGTCTAAAAACAGAATTCCACTTTGACATTGTGGTGTATTGCGTGTAGGCCAGTGACACAACATCTGTAACACAACAACATGTGGAAAAAGTCGAGGGTTGTGAATCATTTCTGAAGACACTGTATGAAAGTATTTTTTAAATGTATTACTATGGTAGCATTTTATTATAACTAATTAGTATGTCATTACATTTAGCTTCTAAATTATACTTCTATATTAGTCATCACATTTTGCTCCCAAGTAAGATACACTTGAGACAAGACTGTTAGCATGGTTACATTATTATTATTATTTTTTTTTACAATAGGTTATCCGGCTTGTCATCAAATTGTTTCTAGTATTGAGACACTTCAAAATGGACAGTTACAGTGGGGAGAACAAGTATTTGATACACTGCCGATTCTGCAGGTTCCAGAAAATCACATTGTATGATTTTTAAGTAATTAATTTGCATTTTATTGCATGACATAAGTATTTGATAACCTACCAACCAGTAAGAATTCCGTCTCTCACAGACCTGTTAGTTTTTCTTTAAGAAGCCCTCCTGTTCTCCACTCATTACCTGTATTAACTGCACCTGTTTGAACTTGTTACCTGTATAAAAGACACATGTCCACACACTCAATCAAACAGACTCCAACTTCTCCACAATGGCCAAGACCAGAGAGCTGTGTAAGGACATCAGGGATAAAATTGTAGACCTGCACAAGGCTGGGATGGGCTACAGGACAATAGGCAAGCAGCTTGGTGAGAAGGCAACAACTGTTGGCGCAATGATTCGAAAATGGAAGAAGTTCAAGATGACGGTCAATCACCCTCGGTCTGGGGCTCCATGCAAGATCTCACCTCGTGGGGCATCAATGATCATGAGGAAGGTGAGGGATCAGCCCAGAACTACACTGCAGGACCTGGTCAATGACCTGAAGAGAGCTGGGACCACAGTCTCAAAGAAAACCATTAGTAACACACTACGCCGTCATGGATTAAAATCCTGCAGCGCACGCAAGGTCCCCCTGCTCAAGCCAGCGCATGTCCAGGCCCGTCTGAAGTTTGCCAATGACCATCTGGATGATCCAGAGGAGGAATGGGAGAAGGTCATGTGGTCTGATGAGACAAAAATAGAGCTTTTTGGTCTAAACTCCACTCGCCGTGTTTGGAGGAAGAAGAAGGATGAGTACAACCCCAAGGACACCATCCCAACCATGAAGAATGGAGGTGGAAACATCATTCTTTGGGGATGCTTTTCTGCAAAGGGGACAGGACGACTGCACCATATTGAGGGGAGGATGGATGGGGCCATGTATCGCGAGATCTTGGCCAACAACCTCCTTCCCTCAGTAAGAGCATTGAAGATGGGTCGTGGCTGGGTCTTCCAGCATGACAACGACCCGAAACACACAGCCAGGGCAACTAAGGAGTGGCTCCGTAAGAAGCATCTCAAGGTCCTGGAGTGGCCTAGCCAGTCTCCAGACCTGAACCCAATATAAAATCTTTGGAGGGAGCTGAAAGTCCGTATTGCCCAGCGACAGCCCCGAAACCTGAAGGATCTGGAGAAGTTCTGTATGGAGGAGTGGGCCAAAATCCCTGCTGCAGTGTGTGCAAACCTGGTCAAGAACTACAGGAAACGTATTATCTCTGTAATTGCAAACAAAGGTTTCTGTACCAAATATTAAGTTCTGCTTTTCTGATGTATCAAATACTTATGTCATGCAATAAAATGCAAATTAATTACTTAAAAATCATACAATGTGATTTTCTGGATTTTTGTTTTAGATTCCGTCTCACAGTTGAAGTGTACCTATGATAAAAATTACAGACCTCTACATGCTTTGTAAGTAGGAAAACCTGCAAAATCGGCAGTGTATCAAATACTTGTTCTCCCCACTGTAGGTGGTAGCATTTTCTTACTACGGTTTACTTTACTCATTTACTGTCATCACAGAACAAAAGAGAAACAGTGCTTGAAACTGCTTGAAATGCTGTTCGTAGACTAACTACTGTTAGACTTGAAACAATGGACGGAACTATTGTGGACCGGGAAGCGTTTTAGCACAAAAGTATAGCAGTGTCCGTCCGTTACCCAAATCAGTCCCGTCTAAAAATGGCGGAGTATATACATGTCGTTCGAAGGGCTTTGGGACAGTTAAGAGGTCACGGTGGTGTGAAAGGCTTATTTGTTCAGTTATTCAGGTCAGTATAAGAACGATATAATGTGCTTTGTAATCAAGAGGTGGTTGTCGTTACTTCCAATGCATTTACTCGAGATAAATAAGTGTCCCCGGTCGACAGGCAACCTGCTAGCTAACTTGCTATCGTTAACTACTGTAGCTGGCTAAATTGGTAAACAAACGGATTCACTGCTCTTTCTAAAAGCTGTTTTAAGGCTACTTGATTGTGTGATCTCTGACCTGTATCCGGTCTGACAAATTAGACATAGTGCTAGTGGATGGGCTAATGGACTAGCCAGCTAGTTATCTAACTTGGAGTGACTGTTATTTTGTTACAGGGCAAATGATGTGAAAACGGGAGCGCTGATTGGCGTGGACAAGTATGGAAACAAGTACTTTGAGGACACACGCTACTTTTTTGGTAAGGTTGAATAGACCGAAACCTCAGCTCACATTACCAGTAATGGTCTTAGGCTATGTAATGCAGTGACAAACATCATATTATCTCTGAATGTAGTCAGCAAATATTATATTTTCCATATGGAGTTGATTGGTCAGACTGTGGGGAAATCAAGTAGTAGAAGTGTGGTAGAGTGGGCTGTTCAAAGACCTGCAGTGTACTCAGAGTAACACCTCTCCTTGTCAGGTCGTCACCGCTGGGTGATCTACACAACGGAGATGAATGGAAAGAACACCATGTGGGAGGTGGATGGCAGCATGGTGACCGCTGAATGGTAAATACATCTTACTTGGTTTGACACAGGTGGAGTTGCCTCGATCTCAGTGACTGGGTCATTGCCATGTTGGAGATACTGGCCTTCATAGTAAAATTGCTGACAAAGTTCTGAATATGGAATTGTCACAGATCTGGGTGGTACTCATTGAGTTGATGTACTGGTGTCTTAATTGTGTTTTTACCGTCTAAGAACCTTCTATTGATCAACTAGCCTATTGATGAAATGAGTACCTGATGCTAACTCCCAATCTTAAATCTCCTCAGGCATCGCTGGCTGCACTGTATGACAGACAACCCTCCCACCACACACCCTCCTACGCCCAAGAAGTTCCTGGCGGAGGTCCACCAGTTCAACGTGAGTGGTTCGGCCCAGGCGTACGTGCCCTACTCCACCACCCGCAAGAAGATCCACGAGTGGGTGCCCCCAAAGGCTCAGTGACCCTGCTGTGACCCGACCTGACCTTCAACCTCTGACCCGTGACCTTGTTCTGTAAATTATGAGTTTGATTTCCTGTGTGTGCGTTCACCAGCACATCTTTGCTTCTAAATAAAATCTAATCTATATGGACACTGGTGATGACTCAGTCCTTATGTGTGAACTGTGGGCTGTTATGTCACTAGTGACTTGTTGGCTGACTAATGACCAGCTCTCCACAAGTATGACATAAAAATGTTAGCAACATGAGTTTGTTTGAGAGGTTTTTTAAGACTGACTGAGACTGGCCCATTGAGGGGCAGATTATGAGGTAATGTTTCTCTGAGGGTGTTAGATGGTCTGATTTGTGTGTGTGTTGCAGACAGCAGGATATTGCTGAGCTGAGAAAAGGCTGCAGTATTTCACACGGGGGTACTAGGAGCATGTCTGATCAGATGACCATCATATCAGAGTGATATTGTGGGCAGGGTGTTGTCACATTCACACAGGCAGAAAGACACTCACACTCCCAGCTCCAGTCCCTCTGTCCTCTCGGGGACTCTGCTGTGCTATGAGAGGTGAGTTGACTCTTCTCGGCTTGTGGCCCATGCTGGACTACTGACTGAAGGTATAAGTTATATCAAAACCATTTGCAATATATAAGAGCAGTGGTTGTCAATCCAGTACCAGTCTGAGTTTGCAGACAATTCTCTAATGTAAATGTCCAGTTAAGACCATAGTTTGACTATCTTTGGTGGTGCAGAAAATAAATACTGTATTAGTCCCTGGTGAATCTTTTCATATGGCGTTTAAGTAGATATTTTTCTGCACTGGAAAAATTGCAGAGTTTATCTACTTGTAGGTGTCATAATAGCTATTCTACTGTAGTCTGTACCATAGTAAGGACATAGATATTTTCAGAAGCAGCTTGGTTACTCAGGGTTTACCGGTATTCTAACCCTGCCTTTGCTTCCAGTGGTCCGGGCTGTTAGATGAGAAGGTTTACGCTGTCAACGCTATTCGGCCGTGGGGTCAGTGAGGAGGCAGAGGATGAGGTCAGTCTCTCTATCCCTTTATATGGCTGTTTGAATCATTTTTAAATGCCCCCTCACTGAAATGAAATGACATGGCTGGATAGGTGAAACCCTCATAAATATCCACCATCCCAAATGTGTTACTATAGTGGTTACTTCAAGGGAGAGAGGAAGGAAGGATGCATGTGTAAGGTCCAATGCAGCCTTTTTAAAAATCTCAATATAACATAATTTCTGGGTAACAATTAAGTATCATACTTTGATTGTTTTCAATTAAAATGTTCAAAAAGAAACCAAAATAGCTGATTTTCTTAGATAAAAAAAAACATGTTGTATACTTTTTTTTTTTTTTGTGGGGGCCCATCCACCACCCCCCCTCTTCACCTATCTCTGTAAACCGCCCTCTTATGATTTCCATGTGCCATATGTTTTTCAACTGTGATGTGATGTTTCACTTACATTCTGAACCTGTCTAATCGCATAGTATATACAGATTGTAAGATAAATATTTTTACTAAAAGTATTATTATATTGTTAATTGATTGACGATGGTTTTCTAAATCTCCCAACACTGCTATTTGGAGGGTTCATTTCAGAGAAATGTTGTGATTTTTCAGCCATTCCTGAACCTGTGACTAGAAACATGAAAAATAGCTTCTTAGCAAAGATCAATTTCTCAAACGAGAATTTAGCTTGGACACTCTAGGAGTGGTCTGAGTTGGGAGGGGAACAAATTAAACTAGCTGTTATTGGCAGAGAGGTTTGGAACTATCGTTCTTATTGGTCTATTAACTAATTTACCAACTGGAGATGTCACCAGGCAGACCAAAACTGCATCCCACCAAAGCAGGCTGAAATTTAAGGTGGCCTTTTCAAACAGCTCTTACACTAAAATTATCATAATTTTCACAATTTCACAGTATTATTCCAACCTCATGGTGTGGAAATATATATAAAACACAGAAAAGTCACATTTTTGACTGCACTGGGCCTTTAAAGAGTTATTGGAAAGGGGCCACATAATTTTCTCCTTTCCACTTTCTATGTCAGGAAGACCTGTAATGACTGATTCATCCACCTGGGGTCACTGTGTCCCCTGATATAGTCGGCATTCAACTCACACCTCAGCTATATCATAATTAAATCAAACAAAATTCATGAGCACTTGGCTTTTGAGCATGTAAATGGCTGTTGTTGAGGAGCTCTTTGTTGATGTGAAATAACATTGCCACAAGTCAGCAGTTCCAGGTGTTGCAATATATCCAGCTACCTCTGACTAGAATGCGACCGGCTTTCATTTGGAAGCCAGTCACATAGGCACCAGGACAGGGACCGGGGGACAATCTCATAAAGATCCTGAGTAATATTTTGGCGCCTTGACTGGAAGGTGTTTGAACTAACTGGAGCGTTTAAATGTGTTTCCAACTTCACTGTCTCTCAGTGGGTTGACGCTCCTGGTGCTAAAGGTCTAAGGGATTAGTATAGAGGGCTTAGGGTTTAACGGAACCTGCTGTAAAGGAACACAAGTCTGCCATGTTTGGTTGGTTAGGTTTAGTGTGTGTAGGATATCAGAGCTGTGTCGCTGGTGTTTCAGCTACTGTCTCAGTCATCATTTGTGTAAATGGAGTAAAATGGCATCTGAGTTAAGTGAGAGGACTTGTACTGCCATGGCGATACTTCCTTGTGGCTAATTATAAGGTCAGTGAACACTCAACACATCTCTCATCTCACTTTCCCTTTTCTCTCTGCAACTCTCTCCTCTTCTCTCTCTCCCCATCTCTCTATTCCTCTCAATTTATGTGTGTGTGTGTGTGTGTGTGTGTGTGTGTGTGTGTGTGTGTGTGTGTGTGTGTGTGTGTGTGTGTGTGTGTGTGTGTGTGTGTGTGTGTGTGTGTATATATATATATATATATATAGTGGCAGCTGTGTTGGTGGTGATGCCAGCTGGGTACCAGAGGGAATATAAGGACTCATTTTAGAGCAGGTGCATCTCTCCCCCCTCTCCCCCCTCTGCCCCCTGGTACCCTCATCCCTCTCCCCTCTGCCCCCTGGTACCCTCATCCCTCTGCCCCCTGGTACCCCCATCCCTCTCCCCTCTGCCCCCTGGTACCCTCATCCCTCTGCCCCCTGGTACCCCCATCCCTCTCCCCTCTGTCCCCTGGTACCCCCATCCTTCTCCCCTCTGTCCCCTGGTACCCTCATCCCTCTGCCCCCTGGTACCCTCATCCCTCTCCCCTCTGCCCCCTGGTACCCTCATCCCTCTGCCCCCTGGTACCCCCATCCCTCTCCCCTCTGCCCCCTGGTACCCTCATCCCTCTGCCCCCTGGTTCCCTCTCCCCTCTGCCCCCTGGTACCCCCATCCCTCTCTCCTCTGCCCCCTGGTACCCCCATCCCTCTCCCCTCTGCCCCCTGGTACCCTCATCCCTCTCCCCTCTGCCCCCTGGTTCCCTCTCCCCTCTGCCCCCTGGTACCCTCATCCCTCTGCCCCCTGGTACCCTCATCCCTCTCCCCTCTGCCCCCTGGTACCCTCATCCCTCTGCCCCCTGGTACCCCCATCCCTCTCCCCTCTGCCCCCTGGTATCCCCATCCTTCTCCCCTCTGTCCCCTAGTACCCTCATCCCTCTGCCCCCTGGTACCCTCATTCCTCTGCCCCCTGGTTCCCTCTCCCCTCTCCCCTCTGCCCCCTGGTACCCTCTTCCCTCTCCTCTCTGCCCCCTGGTACCCTCATCCCTCTCCCCTCTGCCCCCTGGTACCCTCATCCCTCAGCCCCCTGGTACCCTCATCCCTCTGCCCCCTGGTACCCTCATCCCTCTCCCCTCTGCCCCTGGTACCCTCATCCCTCTCCCCTCTGCCCCCTGGTACCCTCTCCCCTCTGCCCCCTGATACCCTCATCCCGCTCCCCTCTGCCCCCTGGTACCCTCATCCCTCTCTCCTCTGCCCCCTGGTACCCTCATCCCTCTCCCCTCTGCCCCCTGGTACCCTCATCCCTCTCCCCTCTGCCCCCTGGTACACTCATCCCTCTCCCCTCTTCCCCCTGGTACCCTCATCCCTCTCCCCTCTGCCCCCTGGTACACTCATCCCTCTCCCCTCTGCCCCCTGGTACCCTCATCCCTCTCCCCTCTGCCCCCTGGTACCCTCATCCCGCTCCCCTCTGCCCCCTGGTACACTCATCCCTCTCCCCTCTGCCCCCTGGTACCCCCATCCCTCTCCTCTCTGTCCCCTGGTACCCTCATCCCTCTCCCCTCTGCCCCCTGGTACCCTCTCCCCTCTGTCCCCTGGTACCCTCATCCCTCTCCATTCTGCCCCCTGGTACCCTCATCCCTCTCCCCTCTTCCCCCTGGTACCCTCATCCCTCTCCCCTCTGCCCCCTGGTACCCTCATCCCTCTCTCCTCTGCCCCCTGGTACCCTCTTCCCTCTCCTCTCTGCCCCCTGGTACCCTCATCCCTCTCCCCTCTGCCCCCTGGTACCCTCATCCCTCTCCTCTCTGCCCCCTGGTACCCTCATCCCTCTCCCCTCTGCCCCCTGGTACCCTCATCCCTCTCCTCTCTGCCCCCTGGTACCCTCATCCCTCTCCCCTCTGCCCCCTGATACCTTCATCCCGCTCCCCTCTGCCCCCTGGTACACTCATCCCTCTCCCCTCTGCCCCCTGGTACCCTCATCCCTCTCCCCTCTGCCCCCTGGTACCCTCATCTCTCTGCCCCCTGGTACCCTCATCCCTCTCCCCTCTGCCCCCTGGTACCCTCATCCCTCCCCCCTCTGCCCCCTGGTACCCTCATCCCTCTCCCCTCTGCCCCCTGGTACCCTCATCCCTCTCCCCTCTGCCCCCTGGTACCCTCATCCCTCTCCCCTCTGCCCCCTGGTACCCTCATCCCGTTCCCCTCTACCCCCTGGTACACTCATCCCTCTCCCCTCTGCCCCCTGGTACCCTCATTGCTCTCCCCTCTGCCCCCTGGTACCCTCATCTGTCTACCCCCTGGTACCCTCATCCCTCTCCCCTCTGCCCCCTGGTACCCTCATCCCTCTCCCCTCTGCCCCCTGGTACCCTCATCTCTCTCCCCTCTGCCCCCTGGTACCCTCATCCCTCTCCCCTCTGCCCCCTGGTACCCTCTTCCCTCTGCCCCCTGGTACCCTCCCCCCTCTGCCCCCTGGTACCCTCATCCCTCTCCCCTCATCTCACCACTCTCTGTCTGTCTGTCTGTCCCCATTCTATACCTTCTGAGCAAACTCCCTATTTTCTTTTCCCTCCCTCTTCCTGTTTCTGCTACATTCTCTTTCCTTTCTGCTACCCTTATACTCTCCTTCCTACCCGACTCCTCATTGTGTCTCCTCTGTTCTTCCTTCTGTCCATATCATATTCATTTCTGTTTTCCTCTGGAGATGACATATGATGAGTCTGTACTATTTCATGGACAGGGAGACAAGCCTCCCGACTTTGTAGATGTTTCATTTTATTTGTAGGGTTTTCAGGCCTTTAGACTTCCTCTTGAGCATAGTGCTGTAAAAATACCTCCGGCCCTGTTCTGTTCACCTCCCTTGTGTGTCTCAGCTCTTAATGGGCTCTGAGAGAGACATAGAGAGAAAGAGACACACTGAATGGTTCTCAGAGACATGTGGGCTTAGCCTTAGTGAATGATAGTTGGGGGGTATATTTGAATATGTGTGGGAGTGGGAGTGGGAGTGGGAGCAGAGCCCAGTTGCATTGAGACACACACACACACACACACACACACACACACACACACACACACACACACACACACACACACACACACACACACACACACACACACACACACACACACACACACACACACACACACACACACACACAGGTAGTCTAAATTTAGTGAATCTACAGATTGTCATTGATACATTAGATGTCCATGGAAAATGAGAGAAAATGGCACCAGGCTTAAATCCAGTAAAGGAAATTACTGGAGGTCTTTAAAAGTGTGTTTTATTTTTTTATTTTTTTAGTTGTCTTTTGGACAGACGGACGGACAAAGTTCACACAAGGGGCAAAGTTCACACAAGGGCAAAGTTCACAGAAAAAGATCAACACATTACAAGACTTTCCTGATGAAGGAGAAAAGCAAAGGTGTCAAATCAATTGTAATCTTCTTAAACATACAGTCGGATGTATTCACCACTGAGACAGGGAGGGGGGAGAGATTACTTCCCTAACTTTACCAGCTCTATCCCAACAGCAGTATACAGATGTCCTGTATTCCCTCCCTCTCCTAACCTGTAGGACATCCCTACTACCTCTCAGCCTGTTGTTCTGGTTGCTGACTCCTGATTGGCCTCAGAGGTAATAAATGAATGCCGTGGTGAAGCGTGCCCGGGCGGGCAAAGGAGGGAGGTGGATAAGATTCAGAAACCTCAGGCGGGGGGGTGGGGGCTGGTTACTGCCTTATAAGGGCGTCTCTCCCAACCCCTCAGGAACTTAGGAACAGGGCAGAACCATGCAGAACAGAACAGTACAGAATAGACTGCTGAACGCACCTCAGGACAGGACAGAACAAGACAGCAGACTGACACCAGTTCAGTAGCACCTGGTGTGGAAGGGAACGGGCTCAGAGTGGGTGTGTGTGTGTAGGAGTGTATCTTTGGATTTTTAGGATGTTGGTTAGGGAAGTCTGAGCCGGGCCTTGTGACGGCACATCTTTATCTCCACTGACAGGAAGGAAGGGCTTTCACCAGAGCCAGAGGGAAACCACACACACACACACACACACTCCTCCCACAGTGGTTGTTCCTCTAAAAGGCTGCCAGCTCTTTGATGATCACTGAGCGTCTTCTGGAGCTCGTAGGAATGAACTTTGACTTCACACACTCTGGCCCTTAACCCTGAGGTTGAGGAGTGATGAAGAAGCACTTCACGACCATCCCACTCATCCACGTCACAGAGGTAGGGTGTGTGTGTGGCTGAGACTGTATGTCTCAAGGTACTACAGTCTCCAAGCTATTTCCAGTCTAAACGTAGGCAGAACTGTAGTCACATGCTGTCAGCTGTGTGTTTATACTGACGGCAGTTCATAGGCAGACTTTGACAAGCACCACGTGAGGAGCTGTGTGTGTGTGGGGGTGGGGGGGGGGACATTTGGGTGAATGTAAACACCAGGTAAACAGACGGTAGTGTTACAGAAAAAGAGCAAAGCAGGGAGAGGTTGTGTCAGACGTGTTGTGTCCTGCCCCTGTGTGTGTGTGTGTGTGTGTGTGTGTGTGTGTGTGTGTGTGTGTGTGTGTGTGTGTGTGTGTGTGTGTGTGTGTGTGTGTGTGTCTGTGTATGTGTGTGTGTGTGTGTGTGTGTGTGTGTGCGCACGCACGTATAGTTATACTATGCTGCTTGCCTAACGCCAGACGCCAGAGGGAAGTCTTTAAGACCAGACGCCAGAGGGAAGTCTTTAAAACCAGACGCCAGAGGGAAGTCTTTAAAACCAGACGCCAGAGGGAAGTCTTTAAAACCAGACGCCAGAGGGAAGTCTTTAAAACCAGACGCCAGAGGGAAGTCTTTAAAACCAGACGCCAGAGGGAAGTCTTTAAAACCAGACGCCAGAGGGAAGTCTTTAAAACCAGACGCCAGAGGGAAGTCTTTAAAACCAGACGCCAGAGGGAAGTCTTTAAAACCAGACGGCAGAGGGAAGTCTTTAAAACCAGTCAGTCATAGATGGTTGATCTGCTTTTAGTTATCCAGACCACCTCATTAATCTCTCTCTCTGCCCTACCTGTTTCTCTCTCTAATCACCCCTTCCCTACTTCGTTCTCCTCTCTCTACCTCCCCAGTGAGTGCTGAGCAGTGCCTGCTGACTGGCCTATGGTGGTGGTAGTTGTTGTCATTGTGTTGAGTCGTGTGTGTGTGTGTGGATAATGACTCTCTTCCAGTCAGTCTTGCCACAGACCACTAATGAGAAAAAAGAGACAGCGAGGGAGAGAAAGCAGAGAGGTAGGCATAAGGTTTGTCAGTAGTTCTCTGGTAATGCTGACCCTGGTTGTCTTGATGCTGTCTCTCTGTACCATGGAGATATACCATTACCTTTATGTTAGGGCTGCATTGGGTTACTGTGTGTGTGTGTGTGTGTGTGTGTGTGTGTGCGTGCGTGCGTGCGTGCGTGCGTACAGAAACTCTAACAATAGAAGTCCTTAAACTCTTACCTTAATAAATATTAGATGCCATGGTAACACCTTAGTAACTCGTTGCCTTAGATACAAGGAGCTTGGAGGCCTTGGTCAGTTTTGCTGATCTCTTTCATGTTGTTTATCACATAGTAGGTGGTGGGTAACTCGGGGACACGTCTCTGATGTAGTGTCAACATGGTCTTATTGTTTTAGCTTGTTAGTGGTGTGTGTGTGACTCTGTGAGATTGTGTGAATGAAGGTGTTGTGTAAACATTTAGTGCTCGCTCCACCCAGTGCTCACACAGAGAGGCTGACTAGTATTCCCCCCACCAGCAGCTGAATCTCACTTCTGGGCCGATGCTGTGTGAGGTTCATCTGGGGAGAATACTAGTCAGCCTCTCTGGTTGTGCTCCTCATTAGAAAACAACCACATGACTCCAAAACCAGTACATTAGTGATAATTACCTCTCACCGCACTACCTCAGCCCATCCCCGTCATACACATCAGTCATCACCCCCACACCCCCTAATGCTCAGTTGATGAAAACACTCTGACCTGTCCGTCATGATGTGTTACCATGGGAACAATAACTTTTTTTTCTCCAGTAAACATACTTTGATTCCAATTTCACAGCAATTTGGCCATCAGGTGGGCTGCCACAGACACACATGCACACACACACACACACACACACACACACACACACACACACACACACACACACACACACACACACACACACACACACACACACACACACACACACACACACACACACACACACACACACACACACACATTGATTGTTACAATGGGTAGTCCTGGGCTTGACATGTGTCTCAATTATCACTGATCTGTACGCTGAAAACCTTTACGGTCGTATGAGAGTGTGTTAGGGTGTGTGTGCGTGCGTGCATGTGGGGGCGTGCTGGCTGACCGCCTAATTGTGTTGAAATTGGCTGTGTGTGGTGAGTGTATAAAGCGAATTTACAAATTTGTGAAACTAATTACGTGAAACTGAATGAAAACACTTCATCCCAATAAACATCCTCTAATCTTGCAATTCAAAGTACAAAACAAACACTGCAAATAGGCAACAACATTATCTACTTTCAGTTAATTGTCTCAGCGTGATACTTTCCACCCATTAATTCCCCTCCTCCTCCTCCCATTATGTCAACAGAAAAGACATTTGTAACTTCTCATATTCCTGAGGGAGGTCTGTTTTATTGCCCAATCAAAGAAGACTCTAATAACCAGTGTCTGACTCATCATTTGTGTGAATGGAGTGAAAATGAAACTAAAAAAGTGCATCCTTTCTTCCCTTAATCTCTCCCTCTCTCTATCTTTTATCTGGTGTGATTCCGCTTGTTATTCACAGCTGAGTGCTTTCACTCGCTGACAGGCAGGATGCATCAGTCGGATATTATCACTCCATCTCCATCTGACAGTGGCTCTGCTCTCTCTCTCTCTCTTTTTCTTTCTCTCCTTCTCTCTCTCTCTCTCTCTTCCTTATCTCTCTCTCTATCTCTCTCCTCTCTCAATTCAATTCAATTCAATTCAATTGACTTTATTGACATGGCAAGTTCATTATTACTTACATTGTCAAAGTATACATATCGAAAAATAAAAATAAATATTTATATATATATAAAATATATATCTATTTATATATAAATAAATGATGGGACCAACAGCAATAATAATAGTAGTGGACATGGGATTACCATTAACAACAACTACAACAACAATATTACTCAGAACAACAATACATTAAAGTAATGGCAGGATGCATCAGTCTGATATTATCACTCCATCTCCATCTGACAGTGGCTCTGCTCTATCTCTCTCTCTATCGATCTCTCTCTCCTCTCAATTCAATTCAATTCAAGGGGCTTTATTGGCATGGGAAACATGTGTTAACATTGCCAAAGCAAGTGAGGTAGATAATATACAAAAGTGAAATAAACAATAAAAATTAACAGTAAACATTGCACATACAGAAGTTTCAAAAGAATATAGACATTACAAATGTATGTTATGTATGTATACAGTGTTGTAACAATGTACAAATGGTTAAAGTACACAAGGGAAAATAAATAAGCATAAATATGGGTTGTATTTACAATGGTGTTTGTTCTTCACTGTTTGCCCTTTTCTTGTGGCAACAGGTCACAAATCTTGCTGCTGTGATGGCACACTGTGGAATTTCACCCAGTAGATAGGGGAGTTTATCAAAATTAGGTTTGTTTTTGAATTATTTGTGGATCTGTGTAATCTGAGGGAAATATGTGTCTCTAATACTGGGCAGGAAGTTAGGAAGTGCAGCTCTGTTTCCACCTCATTGTGTGGGCAGTGTGCACATAGCCTGTCTTCCCTTGAGAGCCATGTCTGCCTACGGCGGCCTTTCTCAATAGCAAGGCTATGCTCACTGAGTCTGTACATAGTCAAAGCTTTCCTTAAGTTTGGGTCAGTCACAGTGGTCAGGTATTCTGCCACTGTGTACTCTCTGTTTAGGGCCAAGTAGCATTCTAGTTTGCTCAGTTTTTTTGTTAATTCTTTCCAATGTGTGAAGTAATTATCTTTTTGTTTTCTCATGATTTGGTTTGGTCTAATTGTGTTGTTGTCCTGGGGCTCTGTGGGGTCTGTTTGTGAACAGAGCCCCGGGACCAGCTTGCTTAGGGGACTCTTCCCCAGGTTCATCTCTCTGTAGGTGATGGCTTTGTTATGGAAGGTTTGGGAATCGCTTCCTTTTAGGTGGTTGTAGAATTTTAACGGCTCTTCTCTGGATTTTGATAATTAAGTGGGTATCGGCCTAATTCTGCTCTGCATGCATTATTTGGTGTTCTACGTTGTACACGGAGGATATTTTTGCAGAATTCTGCATGCAGAGTCTCAATTTGGTGTTTGTCCCATTTTGTGAATTCTTGGTTGGTGAGCGGACCCCAGACCTCACAACCATAAAGGGCAATGGGTTCTACGACTGATTCAAGTATTTTAACCCAGATCCTAATTGGTATGTTGAATTTTATGTTCCTTTTGATGGCATAGAATGCCCTTCTTGCCTTGTCTCTCAGATCGTTCACAGCTTTGTGGAAATTACCTGTGGCGCTGATGTTTACGCCAAGGTATGTATAGTTTTTTGTGTGCTCTAGGGCAACGGTGTCTAGATGGAATTTGTATTTGTGGTTCTGGCGACTGGACCTTTTTTGGAACACCATTATTTTGGTCTTACTGAGATTTACTGTCAGGGCCCAGGTCTGGCAGAATCTGTGCAGAATATCTAGGTGCTGCTGTAGGCCCTCCTTGGTTGGTGACAGAAGCACCAGATCATCAGCAAACAGTAGACATTTGACTTCAGATTCTAGTAGGGTGAGGCCGGGTGCTGCAGACTTTTCTAGTGCCCACGCCAATTCATTGATATATATGTTGAAGAGGGTGGGGCTTAAGCTGCATCCCTGTCTCACCCCACTACCCTGTGGGAAGAAATTTGTGTTTTTTGCCTATATTTACTGCACACTTGTTGTTTGTGTACATGGATTTTATAATGACATATGTTTTACCCCCAACACCACTTTCCATCATTTTGTATAGCAGACCCTCATGCCAAATTGAGTCGAAGGCTTTTTTGAAATCAACAAAGCATGAGAAGACTTTGCCTTTGTTTTGGTTTGTTTGTTTGTCAATTAGGGTGTGCAGGGTGAATACATGGTCTGTTGTACGGTAATTTGGTAAAAAGCCAATTTGACATTTGCTCAGTACATTGTTTTCACTGAGGAAATGTACAAGTCTGCTGTTAATGATAATGCAGAGGATTTTCCCAAGGTTGCTGTTGACGCATATCCGACGGTCGTTATTGGGGTCAAATTTGTCTCCACTTTTGTGGATTGGGGTGATCAGTCCTTGGTTCCAAATATTGGGGAAGATGCCAGAGCTAAGGATGATGTTAAAGAGTTTTAGTATAGCCAATTGGAATTTGTTGTCTGTATATTTGATCATTTCATTAAGGATACCATCAACACCACATGCCTTTTTGGGTTGGAGGGTTTTTATTTTGTCCTGTAGCTCATTCAAGGTAATTGGAGAATCCAGTGGGTTCTGGTAGTCTTTAATAGTTGATTCTAAGATTTGTATTTGATCATGTATATGTTTTTGCTCTTTGTTCTTTGTTATAGAACCAAAAAGATTGAAGAAGTGGTTTACCCATACATCATTTTGTATAGATAATTCTTTGTGTTGTTGTTTGTTTAGTGTTTTCCAATTTTCCCAGAAGTGGTTAGTCTATTGATTCTTCAATTACATTGAGCTGATTTCTGATGTGCTGTTCCTTCTTTTTCCGTAGTGTATTTCTGTATTGTTTTAGTGATTCACCATAGTGAAGGAGTAGACTCAGGTTTTCCGGGTTTCTATGTTTTTGGTTGGACAGGTTTCTCAATTTCTTTCTTAGATTTTTGCATTCTTCATCAAACCATTTGTCATTGTTGTTCATTTTCTTCGGTTTTCTATTTGAGATTTGATAGGGAAGCTGAGAGGTCAAATATACTGTTAAGATTTTCTACTGCCAAGATTACACCTTCACTATTACAGTGGAACGTTTTACCCAGGAAATTGTCTAAAAGGGATTGAATTTGTTGTTGCCTAATTGTTTTTTGGTAGGTTTCCAAACGGCATTCCTTCCATCTATAGCGTTTCTTAATGTTACTCAGTTTCCTCTCTCTCTCTATGTCTCTTCTCTCTCTCTCTCTCTCTCTCTCTCTCCTCTCTCTAACACCACAGCCCTGTCTGCCAACTCTCTCACAGTTCCCCATCGGTCAATAAACACACTCAGAATAGACCTTCTAACACTCAATCAGAATGCCACCGGCTTGATATTTGGGTTTAGACGTGAGTGTGTGGGAGAGTTATATGTGTGTGTGTGTGTCAGAGCGTGTGTGTGTTTTCTGTTCATAGGTATACATGAAAGGGTGTGCTCTGCGTAACTTTGGACCCCCACTAAGGGAGTGAAATATCAGATCTCTTTCTGAAAGCTGCTGGAGCCTCAGTGGCCTATAGGAAACCGCCCCATGGCCTGTAAGAGCAGTCACATGACCATAGGTCAGAGGTCACCATAGTTAGCACAATTAGGTTGAGTGTTTGCATTCTTAATGGTAATGGTCAATTGCCCTGTCTTTCTATGAACTCTACTATGCTGTTTTCACTCTTATCCTCCCCCCCTCTCTCCCTCTTCCTCTCTCTCTCTCTCTCTCTTCTTCTCTGTCTCTCTCTGTCTCTCAATTAAATTCAATTCAATTGACTTTATTGACATGGCAAGTTCATTATTACTTACATTGTCAAAGTATACATATCGAAAAATAAAAATAAATATTTATATATATATAAAATATATATCTATTTATATATAAATAAATGATGGGACCAACAGCAATAATAATAGTAGTGGACATGGGATTACCATTAACAACAACTACAACAACAATATTAATCAGAACAACAATACATTAAAGTAATGGTAGTAGATCAGTGTCAACATGACTGAGAAGACACATGACATGGTATGAAAGACAAAACAAAACGGGAAATATTATCGACATTACTCCGCACTTTTCACTGGCTGTCCCTCAGGTTGTGGCAGGAGGACACATATTTGGCTGCCAAAACTGCACATTTTGGCTTTTCACCCAATAAATATTTGATTTTTTCTTCATCTTTTATAGTTTCAAATTCTTTGTATTGAGTTATAATTTTGGGAAAGAAATATGCTCTTAGGTCTGAGTATTTGTCACAGTGTAGTAGGAAATGCACCTCTGTCTCTACCTCTCCCCTGGAGCAGAGTGAGCACAGCCTATCCTCTCTGGGCAGCCAGGTTTGTCTGTGACGACCGGTCTCTATAGCCAGACTGTGCTCACTGAGTCTGTACCTAGTCAATGTTTTCCTCAGTTTTCTATCAGTCACAGTGGTCAGATAGTCTGCCACCATGTACTGTCTGTTTAGAGCCAAATAGCATTGAAGTTTACTTTGATTTTTTGTGGTGTCTTTCCAATAGGTTATATATTTTTCTTTTTGTTTTGTGATGATTTGGTTGGGCCAGATTTTCTGAGGGCTGTCCCAAGGCTCTATGGGGTTGGTTTGGGTTGGTGAACTGAGCCTCAGAACCAGCTGGCTGAGGGGACTCTTCTCTGGTTTCATCTCTTGACATTGTAGAGCTGTGTGATGGAATGTTTTAGGGTCACTTGTTTTTAGATGGTTGTAAAATTTGATGGCTCTTTTTTCTATTCGAATGAGGAGGGGGTATTGGCCCAATTCTGCCCTACATGCGTTATTTGGAGTTTTTCTTTGTACTTGCAATACAGTCTTGCAAAACTCTGCATGCAATATTTCAGTTGGATGTTTGTCCCATTTAGTAAATTCATTATTAGAGAGTGGACCCCATACTTCACTGCCATATAGAGCAATTGGTTCTATAACTGATTGAAAAATGTTGAGCCAGATTCTAATTGGAATTTCAATTTTGATGTTCCTTTTAATGGCATAGAATGCTCTTCTTGCTTTGTCTCTCAGCTCATTCACAGCCATGTGAAAGCTACCTGTGTTGCTGATATTTAGTCCTAGATATGTGTAGTTTTTGGTGTGTTCTAATAGAACTGTGTCCAAATAGAATTTATATTTGTCATCCTTATTTCCCGACCTTTTTTGGAATATCATTATATTTGTTTTTTTTAGGTTAACGGTCAGAGCCCAGGTCTGACAGAACCTGTGAAGACGATCTAAGTGCTGCTGTAACCCCTCTTTAGTGGGAGACAGCAGCACCAGGTCATCTGCGTACAGCAGACACTTGATTTCAGTGTTGTGTAGGGTGATACCAGGTGCTGCCGATTCTTCTAATGTTTTTGCCAATTCATTAATGTAGATGTTAAATAGTGTTGGACTTATTGGGCAGCCCTGTTTCACTCCCCGTCCCTGAGAGAAGAAGTCTGTTTGCTTGTTGCCAATTTTAACCGCACATTTGTTTTTAGTGTACATTGATTTAATAAAATCATGTTTTCCCTCCAATACCACTTTATATTAGTTTATAAAAAATACCTTTGTGCCAAATTGAATCAAATGCTTTCTTGAAATCTACAAAACACGAGTAGATTTTGCCTTTGTTTTGGTTTACTTGTTTATCAATTAGAGTGTGGAGGGTGTAAATGTGGTCTGTTGTACGATCATTTTTTAGAAATCCAATCTGGCTTCTGCTCAGGATGTTGTGTTCGTCAAGGAAATGATGTAGTCTGCTATTTATAATACTGCAGAGAATTTCCCCCAAGTTGCTGTTAATGCAAATTCCTCTGTAATTATTTGGGGCAAATTTGTCTCCATTTTTATAGATTGGTGTGATCAATCCCTGGTTCCAAATATCGGGGAAAATACCTGCAGTGAGGATAATGTTGAAAAGTTTGAGTATAGCCAATTTGAATTTGTGGTCTGTATATTTGATAATTTCATTTAAAATACCATCAGCACCACAGGCCTTTTTGGGTTGGAGAGTGCGTAGTTTTTCCAATAATTCTTCTTCTGTAATTGGGGTATCCACAGGATTCTGATAGTCTTTGACTGCTGATTCAAGGATTTGTAATTTTTCTTGTATATCTTTTTGTTCTGGGCTCTTTGTTATATTGCTGTAGAGGTTTGCAAAGTGATTTCTCCACATATCCCCATTTTGGATAGCCAATTTCCCATGATGAGGTTTGTTTAATTTATTCCAATTCTCCCAGAAGTGGTTTGATTCTACGGATTCCTCAATTCCATCCAGCTGATTTCTATTGTGCTGTTCCTTTTTTGTTCTTAGGGTTTGTTTGTATTGCTTCAGTGTTTCCCCATATTGAAGGTGTATATTTTTGTTGTCTGGTTCTCTGTGTTTTTGATTAGATATATTTCTCAATGACTTTCTTAGATTTTTGCAATCATTATCAAACCATTTTTCATTATCTGTTATTTCTGGTTTGCTCTTATGCTTCTTTAAATTAGCCAAGGAGGCTAATTTGTCAAATATAAAGTTTATGATCCAAACGGCCACATTTACACCTTCATTGCTGAAGGAGAATGTTAAGGCTAAAAAGTTGTCCAGGAGAGATTGTATTTTTTGGCTACTAATTGCTTTTTGGTAGATGTCTGTACTGTTTGCACTCCATCTATAGGCCTGTTTAGTACCATGTAATTTATTGGGCCGTGATGCTTCATGGTTGGGTTCTGCTCTTCTCAGATACACTGTGATTTTACTGTGGTCTGAGAGAGGTGTTAGTGGGCTGACTGTGAAGGCTCTGAGAGACTCTGGGTTTAGGTCGGTGAGGAAGTAGTCTACAGTGCTGCTGCCAAGGGATGAGCTGTAGGTGTACCTACCAAAAGAGTCCCCTCTCAGCCTACCATTGACTATGTACAGACCCAGTGTTCGACAGAGCTTCACGAGCTGTACTCCGTTTTTGTTTTTCACTTTGTCATAGTTGTTTCTGTGGGGGTATGTGGGGAGGGAAAGGTTGTTGCTTCCTGGTAGGTGTTTATCCCCATGACTGTTAGTGTCTTGTTCTTCTGCTGTTCTAGCATTCAGGTCTCCACAGACCAGTACGTTGCCTTGAGCCTGAAAGTGACTAATTTCCCCCTCTAGAATGGAGAAACTCTCTTCATTGAAGTAGGGTGACTCTGTATGTGGCACAGAGGAAGACGTTTTTATCTGTCAAGATAGCCTCCTTGTTGATTTTTAACCAGATAAAGAATTCTCCTGTTTTGATCAATTCGATTGAATTAATTAGTTCAGATTTATACCATATTAGCATTCCCCCTGAGTCTCTGCCCTATTTGATTCCTTTTAATTTAGTGGATGGTATGATTATCTCCCTATAACCTAGTGGACAGCCAGTGGAAACATCACCTCTGCACCATGTTTCCTGTAGTACTACAATATCAACATCAGTTTCTTTCAGGAAGTCTGGGTTTCTGCTCTTTAGCCCAAAAGCAGAGGACTTCAATCCTTGTAAATTCCAACATGCAACGTAAAAAGATTTCATAACTTTTTTTTCTTTACCTTCAAAAATGAGACAAACACTCACAATCCAACAAGAACTATTAAAATAGGATTTTTCAATTAAAGTAAACTCGTATTATGCAAATGTGATTTGTTTATCATTTAAGATAGAATTTGTGTCATGCCACTTGGGTGGATGTAGTGTGAGGATGGTGGAGTTCTTGTGCTCATCTTACCATGACCCTCGGCCTATCACATGTGAGCATAGTCGACTCAGCATTTGTTTAATGTCACTCATTTGGTTGGTGGGGCTGGGTCAGTTGCTCCTCTCACAGCCTGTGCGTAGCTCTGCCTGCTGGGCTGTGGCTCCTCCAAGTGTGGGTCTGCGGTGGGGGGCAGGGGGGTGGGAGGCCTCGTCTGGGTGGCTCTGAAGCTGGGCTGGGGTGGTCTGTGCTGCGCTGGCTGTGGTGGGCATTGAGGTTGGTGGTGCTGTGGTCGTGACTGGGGGTTCCAGGGTGCTGGTCCGGGGTGTTGTCTCGGTGATCTCGGCGGGGTGGAGATTGCTCCGCTGTTCCTGGGTGGAGAGGTCGGGCTGCGGTTTAAAGCGATGTTCTTGAGATTCTTGGCAAGGATGTGGACTGTCTCCCTGTACAGGTGAACATGGTCATAGAGACAGTCCAGATCGAGGGTGGGATGGTGGGCCAGGTGTACATTGGGTCGCAGGGCACAGTCCCAGGATAGGCTGGCGTTTATTCTTTGGATTGTGGCAGGGTGGAAGTCCTTCCTCTGTAGAAGGGTTGACACCACGATTCTTGAGTTGGGGAAGATTGCGGAGGCCTTCTCAATCACTCCCCGTAGTGAAGTCGCCACCCTCTCCTGCTGTGCACGCAGGTCGTTGCTTCCGGTATGTATGATTATGTGGCTTGGCGACCTGAGATGGGCCTTATCAAGCAGCTCCATGGCACTCTGCGTTGTTGGGCACCACACCTTTCTCCTTTTGTGTCTAGAGAAAAGTTTCTTCTCCTGAACAAACTTCCAATTTGAGTCCATCAACAGGACGATGTCAGCCAGTGTTTCTTCTGGACTGGAGGGGGCAGAGGGGGGGCTGGTGGGTGTTGGAGCTGGGGTGTGGCTGGTCTGTGCCGGTGCCACTGTCAGTGCCGCTGTCAGTGGGAGGCTGTTCTGTGGGTTGGGGAGGAGGGGTGCAGCAGGCAGGGCTGGGGAGACCTGGCTGGTTGAGCTGGGCTCCTCTGCTGTGTGAGGACAGGTCATAGAGTGGTGATCTAGCTGCTCCTGCAGCCTGTCCTCTGTTCTCTTTCTCTCCTGCAGCTTCTCTCTCAGTGTGGTCAGATCGTTATTACTGTTCTGCCTGTCTTTTTGGAGCTCTCTCACCTCCTTTGTTAGATCAGCCAGCTCTCTCTTGAGTCCGTCTCTCTCTTGCTGAACCTCTTTCAGCTGTGTTGCAAGGCTGCTGTCCTGCTCTGTCCTCACCTTGGTTAGGAGCTCCTCTAAGGTGTGGTTGTCTGGTTGCTGTTTGCTCACGCTCTCCCTGAGCAGGACCACCTCCCCCTCCAGTTTGGTGAACTCATCCCTCATGGCAGCCATGGTGGTGAGGAGGGCCTGAGCCTGCTCTGCACTGAGGGGGTCGCTCTCCTCCTGTGGCGTGTCCTCCACTATGGTGGGAAGAGAGGTGCTGGATGTGCCTTTTTGGGTGGGGAGAGTAGGGTTGAGGGTGGTGCTGGTGGAGTTTGTCTTGTGGGAGGGCATGTCACTGGTGGTGTCCTTCTTTCTCTCCGCTCTCTCCTTAATGGTCTGAAAGTCTGTTTCAAACAGCCTAATGTTACCTTGCACCATGACAGTCCCAGTCTTGTAGAGGTTGATTGTTATCATGGTGCTGTCAGGGTCGTCTGTCTCTTTGATTTTCAACTTCCACCCATTACAGATTCCCTCTTTCTTTATGGATGGGTAGTGAGAGCACACTGCTGAGCGCCATGCATTTGGCTGGTCAGTGAGGAAGATGAGATTGCTCACGTCACCGTTTTTGTAGAGGTCTGCAAAAAGGGTTTCTGGCCTCCCCTTTAGTAGTTTCTGTTTAAAAGCTTTCCTCGTTGTGTTATTTTTGGCCTCTGGAGGGTAGAGAATGGATTCAGCGCTGAGGGGGAGTGGGGACATGGTGCCTGTGGGCTCTCCTACTGCTGCTGCTGCTGCTGCGCTGTTCTGCTGCCCCGTTGCCATAGCAACCGATTTGTTTGTCTGCTGCTGTTGCTAGCTAGCGCTAATTTAGTTCAAAAACCAGCAAAAAGAGTTACAAATCCTCACACAAAAAAACAGAAGATATGTTTAAAGTTAGTCCGTGCTCCTTTTTGGTTTACTCACTGAGTTTGGTCTTTTGATGTAGTTGTATTAACTCCCCTTGCTAGGTTTGTTCTAGCTCGTTTCTTCTGGCTAGCTTGTTAGTCTGCTGGCTAGGTCTTTGTTGTGTAGCTAGCTAGCTAGAGTCAAAACTTCTTAACTCGAGGCGCAAAGTCTCTCTCTGTCTCTGTCTCTCTCTCAGTTCAATTAAATTTGCTTTATTGGCATGACGTAACAATGTACATATTGCCAAAGCTTATTTTGGATATTTACAATATAATAATAAAAAAAAAAGAGAATCAAAATTGTCAACGGGACAACAGTAACAACAATAACCAAGTGTCAAAATAACCATACATTCAACAATAACAATAAGCATACAGTAGAGTACATGTGCAGGTTGATTGGTCTGTCAGACACTGTCCCTCAACTTATGTCAGGCAGCAATGTAGTGCTCTGCCAGCCCACAGCTCTCTGCGTCCTCCCCCAACAGGACGGGTAGCCTACTCTCATCAGAGAGGTCTTCTTTGAAACCTTGAATAAGGGTTTCAAATTTGGGGAAATTACACTCTCTAATTGTTTTATATTTTTGACATTTTGTCAGGAAATGCAGCTCCGTCTCAGGTTCTGCTGTTGTGCAGTGGTTGCACAGCCTTTCCTCTACCGGGAGCCAGGTTTTCCTGTGTCTAATTCTCTGTCTCTGTCTCTGTCTCTCCCCCCTCTCTCTCTGTCTCTCTCTCTCTCTCTTCCTCTCCCCCTCTCTCTCCTTTCTCTCCTCTCTCTTTCTGCCTTGCTTCTTCTTCTCCCGAGTGGCACAGCAGTCTAAGGCACTGCATCTCAGTGCTAGAGGCATCACTACAGACACCCTGGTTCGATTTCAGGCTGTATCACAACCAGCCATGATTGGGAATCCCATAGGGCGGCGCACAATTGGCCCAGCGTCGTCTGGGTTTGGTCAGTGGAGGCCGTCATTGCAAATAAGAATTTGTTCTTAACTGACTCGCCTAGTTAAATAAAGGTTAAATAAAAATACAAACAATTATTATTATTCTCTCTCTTTATCTGGCGGTTGTATCTGTGGTTAATCAGGTATAGACGCTGGTAAGACCCTCTTTCTCTCTTTAATGATATTCTGCCACACAGTCCAGTCAGATTTACAGCTGAGGTTGAATACTACCGTCCCCCTCCTACCACCACCCACCTCTACCAGTCACTCCCCCCAGCCCTGTATTCATATGCCCCATTTTCTGCCAGCTGTGCTGGGGCAAAAGAGACCGTGGAGGTGGGAGGGATTAGTGGCTTGTGGATGGGTCTCTTGAACCACCATTTCACTCTGGGTCTGAATAGAACAGAATGGGAGGAGTAGAGGAGGGGAGAGGGAGGACGGGGGGGTCAAGGAGGGGTGTTTTGTTGGGGGGAAAGGGGAAAGTCTTTCTCAATAGTGTGATGTCTGGCTGAAAAGGAGAGCTGTTTGGGGGAGGGGGTCCAAGGGGAAAGGAGGGAGAGTTGGAGAGAGAGAGGACAAGAGAAGGGGAAGAAGGACAGAGAGGAGGTAGTTGCTGTCTATTCCACTCCCTGCCTTCTCCTCTCTACAGCCTCTCCCTTCTGGTCCCCACAAATAGGCCTGCCATTCCAGTTTAGTACAGTTCTGTTATGACTTGTGTAATTTTAGCAACCCAGTGTTGATTCGTTTCCAGCCTGCCCTCTGAGTGCGTTTAATAATGTCTGGCAGTCAGAAAGTAGCCTCTGTTATTACACATGGCTGAGGTATGAGGCCGGCGAGACTGATTGGTTTGTCAGAGCAACCCATCCATAGAAACAGTGGCTGTGTGTGTGTGTGTGTGTGTGTGTGTGTGTGTGTGTGTGTGTGTGTGTGTGTCTGTGTGTGTGTGTGTGTGTGTGTGTGTGTGTGTGTGTGTGTGTGTGTGTGTGTGTGTGTGTGTGTGTGTGTGTGTGTGTGTGTGTGTGTGCGTGTGCGTGAGCGTCTGCGTGTGCGTGTGTTCACTCTGCCTCAGTATACTGAATCTTTTCAGAGTACCTGCGTTGCTGCGTCGAGATTAGGGAAGATGTCACACAGAATGTCTATCACACATGCTCCATACACACACTGGTACACACAGGACTGAAACAGAGAATATAGATTCACACTTTGTGTTCCCATATGTACATATAGTGATCTGTTCTCCTAATCCGATTACGCTCAGCACATCACCAGTCTGGACAGATAGGCCTTAACACTGCTAGAGGAGCAGCAAGTGTGTGTGTGTGTGTGTGTGTGTGTGTGTGTGCGTGCGTGCGTGCGTGCGTGCGTGCGTGCGTGCGTGCGTGCGTGCGTGCGTGCGTATGTATGTAACAGAGACCCAGACAGTGTGTGTGACCTAATCTGGCCCTGGCATCTCTCTGAGTCACACAGGAAGGAGAAGGGCCAGAGTTCCTCAGAGCAGTCTGTTCCAATGCCTTACCAGGGGGAATCGTCTGTTCGTTTCGATTTCCTTGTTCTTCGTAAGATTATCACACGATCACCCACGCACAAACACAGAGGGCAGCTTTGAGGTCAGTTATGAGCCAGTATGACTCTTGTAGAGGCTTCATTAGGATCCCATTAAAACATTCCAGATCTCTACATCAACATTCCATAACTCCACCTCAATATTCTGTTCCGGAACCATGTGGGAAGGTAGAGGTCAGACAGGAAGTGGACAGGAAGTGTAGAACGAACACAACGTCAGGGGGAAATGGAACAATGGCAGTCTTGCAATAAACAGCACGCGCACGCACCAGATGAACTATAGCCAACTGTCTCTCTATGCAAAGTCAATAAACTGGACAATCTTATCTTTCAGAGTAATTGGATTATCAACTCAAAAGAAATGGACTATCAAGCGAGACCACTAGTGCCATTTAGATAAGATATTGCGGCAAAGGAGAGTGTGTATTTATAAAGAGCAAACACACTACAGGTAGTTCAGCTCTCAGAGGGATGAGACTTCTGTGTGATTAATTAAGAAAGCAGCAGAAAGGGAGAGGGAGAGAGAGAGCGGTGCAAGGAATTAAACATTGACTTGGTTTTGCAGTTGAGACCAGTGTAAAAGCTGTATTAGAGTTCCATGGCTGGAGAACTTCTGATTAGTGCTCTGATCAATGTGAGTTGTATGAGCAGACTGTGTGTGTTTGCGTGCGTGCGTGTGTGTGTGTGTGTGTGTGTGTGTGTGCGTGCGTGCGTGCATGTGTGCTTGCGTGCATGTGCAGCATGCATGCGTGCATCCGTGTTTGTTCTAAAGCTATTCTCTCTCGGCACACATGGTGCTCCAAGCCAAATCAATGCAGCCAAACACCAATTTAGGCCAAATTAACATTCCATTCCTCATTATAAATCAAACACATTTTAACTAATCAACAGGCCTACATAGTTGATAATGGACTAGAAGTGGATTAGTTAAATGGTCTGATCAAAGCAGTGAGATCTGTCCCCAATCCCAAAACACTCTCTATCTCTCTGACCTTATTTATAATACTACTAATAGTAATTTGGTGGGTGCTTATATTTGTTCTATTTAATTTACAAGTGTGTATTATACGAGTGTGTGAATTGGAAATGTGTTTTGTGCATATCCCAACTCCCCCTGGGACACCCTCGGAGAGTGGGGTCATGGCCAGGGTCTGCCATTATTAACAGTGACCCCGGAGCAATTAGGGTTAAGTGCCTTGCTCATAGGCCTATATGCCTATGTACATACAGTTGAAGTCGGAAGTTTACATACACTTAGGTTGGAGTCATTAAAACTTGTTTTTCAACCACTCCACACATTTCTTGTTAACAAACTATAGTTTTGGAAAGTCGGTTAGGACATATACTTTGTGCATGAAACAAGTAATTTTTCCAACAATTGTTAACAGACAGAATATTTCACTTATAATTCACTGTATCACAATTCCAGTGGGTCAGACGTTTACATACACTAAGTTGACTGTGCCTTTAAACAGCTTGGAAAATTCCAGAAAATTATGCCATGACATCATTTGAGTCAATTGGAGGTGTACCTGTGGATGTATTTCAAGGCCTACCTTCAAACTCAGTGCCTCTTTGCTTGACATCATGGGAAAATCAAAAGAAATCAGCCAAGACCTCAGGAAAAAAAATGTAGACCTCCACAAGTCTGGTTCATCCTTGGGAGCAATTTCCAAACTCCTGAAGGTATCACGTTCATCTGTACAAACAATAGTACGCAAGTATAAACACAATGGGACCATGCAGCCGTCATTCCGCTCAGGAAGGAGACATGTTCTGTCTCCTTGAGATGAACGTACTGTGGTACGAAAAGTGCAAATCAATCCCAGAACAACAGCAAAGGACCTTGTGAAGTTGCTGGAGGAAACAGGTACAAAAGTATCTATATCCACATAAAACAAGTCCTATATCGACATAACCTGAAAGGCTGCTCAGCAAGGAAGAAACCACTGCTCCAAAACCGCCATAAAAAAAGCCAAACTACGGTTTGCAACTGCACAATGGGGACAAAGATAGTAATTTTTTGAGAAATGTCCTCTGGTCTGATGAAACAAAAATAGAACTGTTTGGCCATAATGACCATCGTTATGTTTGGAGAAAAAAGGGCGAGGCTTGCAAGCCGAAGAACACCATCCCAACCGTGAAGCATGGGGGTGGCAGCATCATGTTGTGGGGGTGCTTTGCTGCAGGAGGGACTGGTGCACTTCACAAAATAGATGGCATCATGAGGAAGGGAAATTATGTGGATATATTGAAGCAACATCTCAAGACATCAGTCAGGAAGTTAAAGCTTGGTCACAAATGGGTCTTCCAAATGGACAATGACCCCAAGCATACTTCCAAAGTTGTGGCACAATGGCTTAAGGACAACAAAGTCAAGGTATTGGAGTGGCCATCACAAAGCCCTGACCTCAATCCTATAGAAATTGTGTGGGCAGAGCTGAAAACGCGTGTGCAAGCAAGGAGGCCTACAAACCTGACTCAGTTACATCAGCTCTGTCAGAAGGAATGGGTCAAAATTCACCCAACTTATTGTGGGAAGCTTGTGGAAGGCTACCCGAAACGTTTGACCCAAGTTAAACAATTTAAAGGCAATGCTACCAAGTAATAATTGAGTGTATGTAAACTTCTGACCCACTGGGAATGTGATGAAAGAAATAAAAGCTGAAACAAATAATTTTCTCTACTATTATTCTGACATTTCACATTCTTAAAATAAAGTGGTGTTCCTAACTGACCTAATGTAACAGTATAACTTTAAACCGTCCCCTCGCCCCGACACGGGCGCGAACCAGGGACCTTCTGCACACATCAACAACAGTCGCCCACGAAGCATCGTTACCCATCGCGCCACAAAGGCCGCGGCCCTTGCAGAGCAAGGGGCAACACTATATCTAGGTTTTCAGAGCAAGTGACGTAACTGATTGAAACGCTACTAGCGCGTACCCGCTAACTAGCTAGCCATTTCACATCCGTTACACTCACCCCCCTTTCAACCTCCTCCTTTTCCGCAGCAACCAGTGATCCGGGTCACGGCACCAATGTAACAGTATAACTTTAAACCGTCCCCTCGCCCCGACACGGGCGCGAACCAGGGACCTTCTGCACACATCAACAACAGTCGCCCACGAAGCATCGTTACCCATCGCGCCACAAAGGCCGCGGCCCTTGCAGAGCAAGGGGCAACACTATATCTAGGTTTTCAGAGCAAGTGACGTAACTGATTGAAACGCTACTAGCGCGTACCCGCTAACTAGCTAGCCATTTCACATCCGTTACACTAAGACAGGGAATTTTTACTATGATTAAATGTTAAGAATTGTGAAAAACTGAGTTTAAATGTATTTGGCTAAGATGTATGAAAACTTCCGACTTCAACTGTATGTGTGTGTTTGCTTACTGATCAGGTATGTTATAGCTGGTTTACCTTGTGAAGGCGATGTGGGGGTCTGACAGGTGGGAGACTGCATATGAATAAGCTGAGGATGAAATGTCCTGTTCTGTTTATGGACAGTAAAATAACAATAACCTCCTGGGCCTGGGTCACGTGACACAGCTACTGAATTCATCTGCTAGCCAGCAGTACAGTGGGCTGCCAACTGTGTCTTTAAAAATGGATGACACAACAAAATAGATTTTCTTATTGAATTATTTATGGGGACCTTTATCCTTGGAGACAATGGTGGGGTATCCACTACCTCTTCCAAAGGGTGACATGCTTAGGCCAAGGCTACCTGACTCTATTTTTATCAGCTGTCTTACCAAGCCGATCTCCGTAGCACACATGCATGCAGTGAAGCACCTGCATGGGGCGCTGCTGAGGCTTCTGTGGAAAGATGTGCAGTCTTGTTATTTAATTTTTTTTACATGGCGGAACACAAGTATATATAAATAATATACAAAGGACATTTGGGCTAGGGGGCGTATGTCCCTTAAGGCCCTTAAGGGACATACATACACTTATAATTCTAACAGCTTTTTTTGTTAGTAGAGTATTTAATTGTCTTAAAATACAGTTCAATTTATTTTTTTAAAGGTATGAAAATTTGGTGTTTCGTTTGTAAATGTGCATTTGTGACTATAAAATTTGGCCAAAAGAATGGTGAAATGAATTACATAAAATTTTTCAACTTATTTCTATCGTAGGTAAAGAATCCAAGCAGTACATCTCTCCACAATAGTGTAAAATCTTCAGAAATGTGTTCAATTATAAATCTACTGATGTCTTGCCACAGATTCCTTACATGAATACAATGCCAAAAAAGATGCAACACTGTTTCTGGGTGGTCATTACAAAAGGTAAAATTTGAGTTTATGTTTTTCTTAAACTTCTTCATATAGTGGTTAGCAGGATAATATTTAGGAATAATTGTCCTTGATTTTGTTAACAAGTAGGTATGTGTGTGGCAACATCCAACCTTTTTCCCCACAGATATTATCAATTAAACCGTTCCAATAAGGCATGACATAATACAACATCCTGCTGAAACAAGGTTCGTATCGCTCTGTTGTTGAATGGACCAAAAGATACACAAATCTCAGGTCAACAGGTCAACAGGGTCAATGGAAGGTAGGCTCTGAGGGTCAGGTCTTGACGCGTTCCTGAATTATAAAGAAACACCTGAGGGAATGGCATCTAAAACAATTGCAAAATCTTTAGGTGTTACAGGGATCTTGCAAAGTGATAAGAATTCCTTATAACTAAGCAAAAAAACCTCTGCATTTACAAGTTGGCTCACCAATAGGATACTACTTCGGAACCAATATTCTAGAACACAGATGTGCCAGTCAAAGACAGGTGCGGCACGCTGATGATATCAGTTATCAGGGAGGTCATGAGGCGCGGCCACTGTGTCCTGGACCGTGCTAAATGGACATTTCGCACTCGGTGGAAATTGACCCTGAACTTCATCGTATCTAGTGCTATATTCATTCGACTTGCCATTAGTAAAATGTTAAGTCGTCCCATGGGCAGCAACATGTGTATGGGAAGACTGGCATTTGATGCCTTCTCTCCATTTCTAGGCTACTTACTATATATTCATATTTCTAATCGTGGATGGTTGTTCATTTCAACATAGGCAACACACTCTCACCTAACTCAACTATGGCTACAGTTTAAAAAATGTATTTTAGATAAATGATTGTGAGGTTAATTCATAGTAATAACGGGTTAATTACATGGGCAAGTCATAATTGTTTCGGTTAAATATATCAAGTAATTTACCCCCCCTCCCCTCTGGAGTAATGGGAGGAGTCTATTGGTTTCGCACTCTGTCCTGTGCTTCAGAAGCAGATTACCGCGGGAGACACTGATCACCCAACAACCGTAGTGAGTGACAGTAGTGAGTGACAGCTCTCGGACGGGGACAACGTGAGCACGATGGAGTGTTTGTAACTCTGCTTTTGTAGGGGAACGTCAAGTCCACATTCACGGACCAAATTACGGGACTATGCCCAGTGCCGATACCGCTGTGGATAAAAGTTTTTCAGAAGTAGAGAGATATAACATCTGCGGCGAAATGGTAAATATGCCTTCCTGGTCACATCGTCGGCGGAATGACAGCGACTTGCTGTAACGTATCTGACTGCGTCTGTAGAGCTAGCCAACATTTGTCACGTTTGATATTCGGTAGCATACTATCACTTCTTCGTGGCGGTTATAGTGTACAATATCGGGAATATGTATCATCTATGTTGTTAGCGAGAGTAACAACAGCCAGTTGTCTCTATGCGAATTATCACAACTAACCGTAGCTAACAAAGTATTTGGGCTATAGTTTATCTGTGACTGAGTCGAGTTCGGAACCCGTTCCATCGTGCAGCGCATTCCCAAGTGTTGGGGCGACTTGATTTGGAAATTATGTGCACCGTATCCATTACATCATGTGAGACGTTGTAGTTAATTGCAACAGGACATGTTTAGGAATCTACTTTAGGAATAATTTCAGATAATTCCATAGTTAGACAGGCAGTTTGTAAATTGTGGTCATTTCTTTATTGCTTTAGATTTTTTTGGTATCTAGCCAACACATGTCTAACAGAATTTGTTATTTATACACTCAGTGTTTGTATCTTTTGTTTTGACAGACAGATATAAACCGGTTAGTCAAAGATTTGTACTGCTGGGCAGGTGTTTCATTGAAGGCAACAGCAGCTCTTTTCACAAAAAACATAACTATTGCGTGCGACCTCTCTGTCAAGTGCTCGTCCATGAACACAACAGCTGTTGAACAAATTTACGAAGTAGGTTCTAGTCATTCGGTTCCTTTACCCCAGAGGTTTTGTCGGGAGCAAATGTGCAGCCAGATGTTTGTGGTGGACGTGGCCCCTAAACGCTTTGCTTTATATGGTCATTCCCACTCTATGTTGCCACGGTATAGTTGTTTTGTCCCTGGTGTTTGTGTTCATTCTTAACTGTAATATTGTGGGTGAGATACAGTGACGAGTTATACTTATAGAACAAACAACACTGATAGCTGATCCCCATACCATGCCCCATTTAGGGGATAGGCTATGCAAAACTAAATTGAGCTATTTATCTTTGTATAAGACAAACCACCCCTTCAATTAATGTGTGAAAATGTAAAGAAAGATATGTAGTCAGGGGTCTAGCTGGTATTCAACTATATATCCCTTATAGAGGGGAGGCATAGGGGAAAGGATGCAGGTTTTGTGATGGAGAGTCAAGGGGAAGGCTGGGGGATGGCACTGGCATATTCCACATACTCTATCTGACAGTGGAAATCCTTGGTTGGCAACGGCCACTGGAGTGGAAAGGAGCGTTTGGGGGCTCTCGCCAGCCATCCATACGTTAATTAGCGTGGCTGGAGAGTGGCGGCTTGTCCGTGAGTCAACCGGGACGGGATAACCCTGGCTGGAACAGACTACAGAGCAGGGAGAGGAGATGCTGAGAGACAGAAAATACACTTTTCACTCCACCCTCCCTAGTACACATGCCCCATATTTTCATTACAGGATAGTTGTTTTGCAGTTTGAAGGAAAGTGGCCTAGATTTAACATCCGCATACTAGCATTTACATTATGGAAGACAATTCCATATGTTGTTGTTATCACTGGTGATGATTACCACACACACACACACACACACACACACACACACACACACACACACACACACACACACACACACACACACACACTAGCCAGCACCACTCAATAGTCAGTGTGTGTCTATTTGGCATCTGTCATATAAAAACTGGGCCCCTCTTCCTCTCCTCTCTCAGCCCGGCCACCATCCCCACTCATTCATATTTAACTACACACACTGACAGAAGCTGGCACATTTCACTGCATATAACGTGATTTCAGAGAGAGAAAGCTTTCAAACCCTTTACATCAACAGAGATGCTAGAATTGTAATCTGACAAACAGGCAAACGGACAGAGAGACAGACAAGCAGACATTGTGATTGATGGAGGGTGTTATTAAGGTTGGATGTTATTTATTCATTAGTGCCTCGCTAGTCTTTCCATCTTAAGTACTGAATACACAAAGGTCAGCTCCACCCTGTGTGTGCGTATATGGTGTAGTGTCGCATAGTGTGTGTATGGTGTAGTGTCGCATAGTGTGTGTGTGTGTGTATGGTGTAGTGTCGCATAGTGTGTGTGTGTGTGTATGGTGTAGTGTGTGTGTGTGTATGTAGTATAGTGCCGCATGTGTGCCTAATCTATCAGAAGTTTATGGGGAGAATAGGCTGTTTCTGTCCTTTTTCTGTTTAACTAGCAAGGTTTTCCTGCCTTGCTGAGAAAGAGATGGAGACTCGTAGAAAGAGCAAAGAAGGGATGGGTTGTTTTTTCCTCTCACAACTCCCTGGAAGTCTGCCCTTGGGCAGAGTAAGTTTCTTAAGGCTCTGTTTTTCCCAGCCTGCTCCACTCATGTAAAGACTGGACTTTTACTGCCTGAGGTCTTATTCCAACGCGACACAGGAATAAAAATAATGTACGGATGGGTTTTGTGTGTGTGGTATGTGTGTGTGGTATGTGTGTGTGTGTGAGTGAGCGAGTGTATGTGTGAGTTTGCGTGTTTGTGCATGTGTGTGTTGCTGAGCTGTTTTTGGCAGTGTAGTAACAGGCCATTAAACAGTGTGTTGTGAGTGGAATTTACTGTGGCCCCGGGGCCAGTGCATTGGAGAGAGAAGTGGCTGATGGCACATTCCAAAGGCCTTAATGGCCGCTTGCTCTTCAGTAATTATGAAATATCAAGCTAGTCGGATTGACTACTTTCTGGTATTATTTTCTATGGTGCCAAAAGTGAAAAAAGTATGGATTGAGGATATATTGGAGATAACAGACAGTCATTAGAAATAATTCAAAACTATCAGAATGCAAGGAAACCAGGCATAATCTTTATAGCAGATTTTGAGAAAGCCTTCAATGAAAGTACGGCTTGAATTTATTTATAAGTGCCTGGATTATTTCAATTTTAGAGAATCTCTTGTAAAATGTTTAAAAGCCATGTATAAATAATGGTTATTTCTCTGAGAATGTTGAATTGTTAAGAGGTGTAAAACAGGGTTGCCCTCTTTCACCATACCTGTGTGCTATGGCAATTGAATTGTTAATTATAAAAATCAGATCCAATGATAAAATTAAGGGGTTAAAAATGTGTGGATTAGAAACAAATGTATGCCGATGATTCAAGTTTTTTTCTTGATTCCACAGTCTTCAACCCTGAACAGTCTTATTGAGGACCTGGATAATGTTTCCAGTTCATCTGGATTAAAACCCAACTATGATAAATGTACTATATTACGGATTGGGTCTCTAAAAGTCACAAACTTTAAATTGCTATGTGGTCTCCCAATTACATGGGTTGATGGTGCTGTTGATGTGCTTGGTGTATACGTTACAGGAAAGTTGAATGATCTTGCAACTGTCAATTTTGATAGAAAACAGATAGGACCTTGAAACTTAGATAGGATCTTGAAACCATGGGAAAGGGAAACACCTGTCAGTCTATTGGAAAATTACACTGATTAATTCTCTAGTGACATCACAGTTGACATATCTATTCATGGCTCTGCAGACTCCAGGAGAATGCTTTTTCAAGTTATGTGAGGAAAAAATATTTTATTTAATTTAGAATGGAAAACAAGTTGAAGTTAAACGGGTATATTTATATAATGAATATGAGTTTGGATGGCTAAACTGATTAAATATCAAGGCATTAAACGTCTCTCTTAAAGATTCTATTATACGGAAACAATATCTAAATCCAAACTGGTTTTCCAGTAGGCTACTAAGAGACACATCCAATGTTTTAAAGGGGGCTCTGTGCTGTTATACAGATTAAAACTCAATTTCCGGTGAATTTACAATGGAACACTGTTTAAAGTATCTTTATTTTTAAATGAAGCTATACAGAGTTGGCTAGAATTCTAATTTTATCCTCCAGAAGAGGCAGAATCTATATTACAGAAAATAATATGGCTAAACTCCAAAGTACTGATTGAGGATGAACCAATTTTCTTGGAGACAATGTTTAAGAAAGGTACCCTGTTTATGAATGAAATTGTAAACAACGACAGTAGAATTATGTCATACAACAAATGAATCCAGGTGTATGGAGATGTATGCTCAATACAAAATTATAACCAACTCATCGCAGCTCTGCCACAAAAAATGGAAGAGGAAATTACTTAAAAGAGAAAGGAATGATTTATACTGAACAAAAATATAAATGCAACATGCAACAATTTCAACTATTTTACTGACTTACAGTTCATATAAGGACATAAGTCAATTTAAATAAACGAATTAGGCCCTAATTTATGGATTTTACATGACTGGGCAGGGGTGCAGCCATGGGTGGGCCTGGAAAGGCATAGGCCCATCCACTTGGGAGCCAGGCCCACCCACTGGGGAGCCAGGCCCAGCCAATCAGAATTCGTTTAACATTCAATTCTCTGGCAAAAGCTCTGATGGACATTCCTACAGTCAGCATGCCAATTGCATTCTCCCTCAACTTGAGACATCTGTGGCTTTGTGTTGTGGAGAAATGCTCACTAGCAGGGATGTAATCAAATTTGTGCACAACATTTGAGAGAAATTAGCTTTTTGTGTGTATGGCCATTTTCTGGGATCTTTAACTTCTACTCATGAAACATGGGACCAACACTTTACATGTTGCGTTTATATTTTTGTTCAGTATAATTTGTCTGCCACTAATAAAAAAAATCATAAATGGCTTAAAAACAGTATTATAAATTGTGAAATGTATCAGTTTCACGGTCAAGAGGGTTGACAACTATGCCGCATAAAATTCAAGATAGTTGGGAACAGATTTCCTATGCCCCAATACCATGGCATCGGGATTATGAGCTGATATACAGTACAAAACAACAATTGATGCATTAATTTGTTCTTTTCAATTTAAGCTATTATATTTAATTCTCGCTACAAACAGAATGCTCAGTATATGTGTCATGCCCTGACCGTAGAGATCTTTTTATTTTCTATGTTTGGTTGGTCAGGGTGTGACTCGGGTGGGAAACTCTATGTTCTGTGTTTCTATGTTTTGGCCGGGTATGGTTCTCAATCAGGGACAGCTGTCTATCGTTGTCTCTGATTGGGAATCATACTTAGGCAGCCTTTTTTCCTTTTGTATTTTGAGGGTAGTTGTCTTTGTTAGTGGCCTGTATAGCCCTAGTAAGCTTCACGTTCGTTTCTGTTGTTTCTTGTTTTGTTGGCGACATTTATAATAAAATAAAATGTACGCTCACAACGCTGCACCTTGGTCCGGTCATTTCCACGACGACGGCGATCGTGACAATATGGGTTATTCAACAGTCAGACCGGTGCAGACTCTGCCATGCGGAAAGAGAATTAGTAGAGCATTTCTCTTGGTACTGTCCATCGCTGGCTTGTTTTTGGAGTCGGGTCCAGGAATGGTTGTTATGCCATAATGTCAGGGTGCTGCTGGACCTGCAAACTGTATTGCTGGGGAATTTGAAGGACCACAGTCAGTCAAAAGGAAATATAATTGTGCTCCTGGGTAAAATGTAAATTTTTGGGGCAATTTCAGCAGAAATGTTGCTGATGGGGAGGTTCAAGTCTCTAGTTAGACACCATGGGAGAATGATGGAGAGGTTCAAGTCTCTAGTGAGACACCATGGGAGAATGATGGGGAGGTTCAAGTCTCTAGTGAGACACCATGGTAGAATGATAGGGGAGGTTCCTAGTGAGACACCATGGGAGAATGATTGGGAGGTTTCTAGTGAGACACCATGGGAGAATGATGGGGAGGTTCCTAGTGAGACACCATGGGAGAATGATAGGGAGGTTCCTAGTGAGACACCATGGGAGAATGATGGGGAGGTTCAAGTCTCTAGTGAGACACCATGGGAGAATGATGGGGAGGTTCCTAGTGAGACACCATGGGAGAATGATGGGGAGGTTCCTAGTGAGACACCATGGGAGAATGATGGGGAGGTTCAAGTCTCTAGTGAGACACCATGGTAGAATGATGAGGAGGTTCCTAGTGAGACACCATGGGAGAATGATGGGGAGGTTCCTAGTGAGACACCATGGGAGAATGATGGGGAGGTTCAAGTCTCTAGTGAGACACCATGGTAGAATGATGGGGAGGTTCAAGTCTCTAGTGAGACACCATGGTAGAATGATGAGGAGGTTCCTAGTGAGACACCATGGGAGAATGATGGGGAGGTTCCTAGTGAGACACCATGGGAGAATGATGGGGAGGTTCCTAGTGAGACACAATGGGAGAATGATGGGGAGGTTCCTAGTGAGACACCATGGGAGAATGATGGGGAGTTTCCTAGTGAGACACTATGGGAGAATGGAGGGATATATCAGAAGAGGAAATGGTAGAACGGTGATTTACTGGGCAAGACGGCTTTATCTGTGGCTGTCTGAAGGTGGAATTGATTGGAATAATTTTATACACAAATGTACAGTATAAATGTTTGAGGTCCTCCAATCAGAGGTGAGGGTGTGGATGGGATTATTGTATGTTTTGTGTTTCACTATTTATGTTTTGTGTTTTGGTTTCATGCTGTGAGAGGTGTGTGTTGGTCCTGGTGGTTATGAGCGGGGCCTTGCCGGCATCTCGGGGCGGGTGGGGCGAGCGCAACCACTGACCAGAGCGCCAACATTAGTATTTTCTTTGTATTGTTGTTGTTTTAAAGAAAAAAATTAGATTTAAAAAACTGTGTGCTCTCAGACCAAATAAAAATCAATCAGGGCAACAGTTCTACAATAGGTGATTAAATGAGCTAGCCTCAAGGGAACAAGCGCTTGAGTTCTAATTTAATGTTGCAGTTGTTTCCCATGCTACACAGACACTGTTTCAGTCTGGATGCATACAGTATTAATGTCTACAATGAGCCTGCCTTATCTGACCATCTCAATCAGAGAGCCCACATACCTCATACTACTGTCCAATCACCAATCACCACAAATCACTGAAATTAGCTCGGTCTTACCTCTGTGGGCGAAGGAGGGAGAGGGGTAGAGAGAGGGTGGGAGGAAGAGGGGTAGAGAGAGGGTGGGAGGGTGAGGAAAGGCCTCAATGTATTGAATTATTGGTCCCTAGTCTCTGAGACGCTCCATTGGCCATTATGGTGAGGGGTAGCCTAGCAGCTGTCATTCCCTTCTGTTGTCAGGGCAACCACAGGAGTCTCACCCCTTCCCCACCCCCCCCAATCTTATACAGGCTTTGCCGCTGATATCTCTTTCTATGCTCCCCATTCTCTCCCTCTTCCTTTCTCTCCTCTCGCTCTGATGTCTCTGTGCATGAATGATGCTCAAAGGCATTTATTCACTTTGGGGGTGTTGCTCTAAAGCTTCTCTCTCCCTCTCTTTATCCTGTCTCTGTGACATCAACTGTTCTGTCTCTCTCTCCCTTTACGCTGTCTCTGCATGATCAATTGTTCTGTCTCTCTCTTTGTCCTGTCTCTGCGACATCAACTGTTCTGTCTGTCTCTGTACCGTATTCATGGACTCGCCCTGAGATGTGTGAGTTGGTGGGTAGGATATGGGTTATCCATGGTGTTTGGGCTAGGATCTCTGGGAATGAGGACAGACTTATAGCCATCGGGGAGACAGGGAGACAGGGAGACAGAGACAGAGACAGAGAGACAGAGAGACAGAGAGACAGAGAGACAGAGAGACAGAGAGACACAGAGACACAGAGACACAGAGACACAGAGACACAGAGACAGAGAGACAGAGAGACACAGAGACACAGAGACACAGAGACACAGAGACACAGAGACACAGAGACAGAGACAGAGACAGAGACAGAGACAGAGACAGAGACAGAGACAGAGAGAGAGAGAGAGAGAGAGAGAGAGAGAGCCCTCAGGCAGAGTGGCGTGTTGGAGGAGGAAGAGATGAAGAGGGAATCTAGTCAGAGCAAACAGGGGTTTGATTTAATACACTAAAGTAGCTACTAGCTAGCGGCCCCTCTCCTCTCCTAGTCAGAAGACTTGGCTGAAGCTATACATATCTGGACCAGGTTGGCAGAATCTTTTTAGGTATTTCTCTCTATCCCTCTATCTTCCCTTCTCTGTGGATCTCTTTCTGTGTGTGTGTTTTGGATTAGGGATTGAGCGTGAGCTAAGCCTACAGTGGACAGACACGCACTAACAAACCAACAGAGATGCCGGGTATAGTGAGTAACACAGCCTCGGATTAACACACACATACGCACTCACTCATCAAAAGGATTTTCTGTATCACCGAGCTGTTTTAACATATTATACCACAGGCTCAGAGCTGACTGGATCTTTTTAGTCAATCATTATGAAACCAATCTCTACCTGAAGAAGCTTATGTGACGATGCAAATTGTTGCCGGCCATAATATCGACTCAAGTAATGGCCATACAGCCCAGCTGTCACATTATAAAGCATTAAACACTAGTCTGCTGACTGTGTCCGTGCACACACAGCCTATTCACACCAGTGGAGGCTGCTGAGGGGAGGACGGCTCCTAATAATGGCTGGAATGGAGTAAATGGAATGGCATCAAAAACCTGGTTTCCATCCATTAAACTCCATTCCAGCCATTATTATGAGCCGTCCTCCCCTCAGCTGCCCCCCCCCCCCCCCCCCCCCCCCCGATTTACACTCACAGGAATACAGCTGGTTCATATCAGCGAGCTAATTCCACTAGATTAGTGTGAAATCTACTGTACCTACAAACACATTCAGTGCTATTCAGTTACTGTACCATACACACACAACACACAGGGGAGTGGTGTGTGTGTGTTAAAGAGAGCAAGCTAGATCAATTATCTGCCCTATTCAGTTACTGTACCATACACACACACACACACACACAGCCAGGCTCACAGATTGAGTTGACTAGATCAGTGTAGATTACGTAACACACAGGGGAGTGGTGTGTGTGTTAAAGAGAGCAAGCTAGATCAATTATCTGCCCATTGGTTCCACTGACACATCTTCACATGTGGACGCCAAGTCGGTAAACTGCTTTCCTAAGAGCTCTGACACGTGTGTGTGTCCTGTGTCTGCCGTGTGCTGCGCAGTACGACGTGTTCTTCATCAGAACTCCAAAGATGGACGGTCTGTGTTGTGTGAGTGCGTCCATAAATCCACCGAATCTGTTACCTTTTCATCTGTTACCTTTTCATCTGAACTATCTGTTGCGATCGGCAGAGTGGGCCATCAGATATTGTTTATAGTTATTACCGCGGCGCGCGGCTTGGAGCGCACACTTCAAACCTATTGTTTAATGTAAATGGTCAATGATCACGGCCCTACAGATCATCACAGGCCAATCATGCCATCGATATATGGTTAATATGGAATGAAATGACATGTACATATGAAGACAAGCTTGAAAGGGTGAAATATGAAACGTCATTGTTTGCTGAACTGATCAATTCTGATATCAAACTAATGGGGATTATAGATTGAATAACCGATCACTGATTTAATTATTTGTATTCTTCTTCTCATGATTAGGATGAATAGTTACGAGCCTAAATGACTCAATGATGATTCCTATTAACTTCTTAATGAACTGAATTGCTGAATTACCTAATTATGTTAATAATGAATGATTGTTATGATTTGATCTTTGTGATTTTTGAATTTGATTGAATACATGTTATTCTGTTTGCTTTGTTATGCAGCACAGACTACCCAGTAAATATACCACTTTATGGTTAAAGGAATTCCTGCCTCAGTCTCATCCATTCCTCTGTCACCTGACCCGTGACCACCTGTTCACCTTCACTGTCAGTCATTCTACCTGTCCAGCTACCCACACAGATTCCACTAATCTTTCAGTCGTACAGAGGCCCATTATCAGCAACCATCACTCCTGTGTTCCAATGACACGTTTGTGTTAGCTAATCCAAGTTGATCATTTTAAAAGGCTAATTGATCATTAGAAAACCCTTTTGCAATTATGTTAGCACAGCTGAAACTGTTGTTCTGATTAAAGAAGCAATAAAACTGGCCTTCTTTAGACTAGTTGAGTATCTAGAGCATCAGCATTTGTGGGTTCGATTATAGGCTCAAAATGGCCAGAAACAAAGACCTTTCTTCTGAAACTCGTCAGTCTATTCTTGTTCTGATAAATGAAGGCTATTCCATGCAAGAAATTGCCAAGAAAGATGCTGGCCTTCTAGGCAGAGCTGCAAAGAAAAAGCCATATCTCAGACTGGCCAATAAAAATAAAAGATTAAGATGGGCAAAAGAACACAGACACTGGACAGAGAAACTCTGCCTAGAAAGCCAGCATCCTGGAGTCGCCTCCTCACTGTTGACGTTGAGACTGGTGTTTTGCGGGTACTATTTAATGAAGCTACATTACAACAGGATTACACTGTTACACTTCAACTCTTCTCCTACTCTCTTTCTATCTATCCCTCTTCTCTATCTATCCCTCTTCTCTCTCTCTCTCTCTCTCTCTCTCTCTCTCTCTTTAGGCCTAAATCAATAAGATTACATGGTTACACTTCTTCAACTCTTCTCCTACTCTATCCATCCCTCACTTCTTTCTCTTTTTATAGCCACCCCTCATCCGTCTCTCGCTTTCTCTCTCCATCTCTTTATCCTCACCCACCTCTCTCTCTCTCTCTCTCTCTCTCCATCTCAAAGTGCTCATCCTTCTCTTTCTATCCTCTTCTCTCTCCATCTAAAAGAGTGTGTTTGTTGAGGGTGGTGGCTGCTGGGTAATCTTGGCTCTGGAAAAAAAAGAGATGAAATGTCAGATTACAGAAAGGAGAGGATTACATCTTTTCAGGCTTTTTTGGTGAAGAGGTCCTGCCCCACCTGACACACACACACACACACACACACACACACACACACACACACACACACACACACACACACACACACACACACACACACACACACACACACACACACACACACACACACACACACACACACACACACCCACCCCAGCCTTACCTCTCCCATATGTTACAGGAGTAGTGTGTTCCCGGATTTGTGCGTGTGTTGTTCGATGTCTGTGTACTGTGTAGCCTTATTTATCCGCCAGTGTTTTAGTTAGTGCGTGTGTATTGTTCTCTGGGTGGCTGTTTAGTCATAGTAGAGCTCTCCATTTTGTAAATTGATGTTAAAGGTCCATCTCAATATCAATCAACTCATTTCTGGGTAACAATTAAATACCTTACTGTGATTGTTTTCAATGACAATTGCTCCCCAAAAAATTTGTGGGGAGGGGAAAACTAGCTTTTATTGGCAGAGAGGTTTGGAATTCTCTTTCTTATTGGTCTATTAACTAATTACCGCTTGGTGATGTCACCAGTCAGGCCAAAACTCCATCCCACCAAAACAGGCTGAAATATCAGGCGGTCTTTTTAAACAGCTCTTACACTAAAAGGACATTAACATCATTTTCACAGTATTAT